>NC_057813.1:180858841-181066248 GCF_018294505.1 Triticum aestivum
GAACCATGGAAAAGTTCAAATACATTAGATATTACACCAACATAAATAAAGAATGAGTTCACAACAGTACGAAAAGTGGTGATTCATTTTCTTATACTAACAGAGCTTATGAGATTTTCTATTGAGTTTTGTGTTGTGAAGTTTTCAAGTTTTGGGTAAGGATTTAATGGACTATGGAATAAGGAGTGGCAAGAGCCTAAGCATGGGGATGACCAAGGCACCCCAAGGTAATGTTCAAGGACAACCAAGAGCCTTAGCTTGGCGATGCCCTGGAAGGCATCCCCTCTTTTGCCTTCGTCTATCGGTAACTTTACTTGAGGCTATATTTTTATTCATCACATGATATGTGTTTTGCTTGGAGCGTCTTGTATGATTTTATTCTTTGCTTTTTAGTTTGCCACAATCACCCTTGTTGTACACACCTTTTGAGAGGGACAGGCATGAACCGTGATTTATTAGAATACTTAAGTGCTTCACTTATATATTTTTAGAGCGCGGCGGTGGTTTTATTTTATAGAAATTGTTGAACTCTCATGCTTCACTTATATATTTTTAGAGCGCGGCGGTGGTTTTATTTTATAGAAATTGTTGAACTCTCATGCTTCACTTATATTATTTTGAGAGCCTCTAAGCATCATGGTAATTTTCTTTGGTTATAAATTTAGTCCTAATATCATAGGCATCCAAGAGGGATATAATAAAAAAATTCATATAAAGTGCATTGAATACTATGAGAAGTTTGATTCCTTATGATTGTTTTGAGATATAAAGATGGTGATATTAGAGTCATGCTAGTGAGTAGTTGTGAATTTGAGAGATACTTGTGTTAAAGTTTGTGATTCCCATAGCATGCACGTATGTTGAACCGTTATGTGGTGAAGTCAGAGCGGGATTTATTTATTGATTGTCTTCCTAATGAGTTGCGGTCGGGGACGAGCGATGGTCTTTTCCTACCAATCTATCCCCCTAGGAGCATGCACGTAGTACTTAGTTTCAATAACTAATAGATTTTTGCAATTAGTATGTGAGTTCTTTATGACTAATGTGGAGTCCATGGATTATATGCACTCTCACCCTTCCACCATTGGTAGCCTCTAGTAGCACGCAACTTTTGCCGATACCATACACCCACCATATACCTTCCTCAAAACAGCCACCATACCTACCTATTATGGCATTCCCATAGCCATTCCGAGATATATTGCCATGCAACTTTCCACCATTTTGTTCATTATGACATGCTTCATCATTGTCATATTGCTTTGCGTGATCATGTAGTTGACATCGTATTTGTGGCAAGGCCACCGTCCATAATTCTTTCATACATGTCACTCTTGAGTCATTGCACGTCCCGTTACACCGCCGGAGGCATTCATATAGAGTCATATTTTGTTCTAAGTATCGAGTTGTAATTCTTGAGTTGTATGTAAATAAAAGTGTGATGATCTTCATTATTAGAGCACTGTCTCATGTGAGGAAAGGATAATGGAGACTATGATTGCCCCACAAGTCGGGATGAGACTCCGGACGAAAAAAACAGGCCAAAAAAGGGAGAAGGCCCAAAATAAAAAAAATGATGTGAGAAAAGAGAGAAGGGGCAATGTTACTATCCTTTTACCACACTTGTGCTTCAAAGTAGCACCATGATAGAGAGTCTCCTGTGTTGTCACTTTCATATACTAGTGGGAATTTTTCATTATAGAACTTAGCTTGTATATTCCAATGATAGGCTTCCTCAAATTTCCCTAGGTCTTCATGAGGAAGCGAGTTGGATGCACACCCACTTAGTTTCTTTTTGAACTTTCATAAACTTATAGCTCTAGTGCACCTGTTGCATGGCAATCCCTACTCACTCACATTGATATCTATTGATGGGCATCTCCACACTACAAAAAAATACACTTCCGTGATGATACGTGTTTGTCACAGTAGGTCGCGTTGCATGTACATCCATGACGATTTTATGATAGAATCAAGACAGTCATACCTGTGTTGTCGTAGAAGTGTTCCATGACATTGCCAAAATTATCATCACGGAAGTGTCCACTTCCATGACGATAAATCGCGCGTCACAGAAGTGCTTTCGTCAAGGGTGACCGACACGTGGCATCCACCATAACGGAACACTGTTAAGCTATCGGGTAGGGTTTTGGATCTGATAACCCGTTAATAGCCCCGACCAATGGGGATTTTCCACGTGTAAAATCATCATTGGCTGGAGGAAACACGTGTCGGCTCATCGTTGGGACAGATGTCATCCACTCATTGGACAGAAGGCACCTATGGTACGTTGACACGTGGCACAGCCCAACAGTGGCCCATTCCTGTGAAAAGGCCAGCCCGTTTGACTTGGTCAAAAGGTGGCGGGCCGACCCATGGAAAGCCTGTTAACGGCCTGTTCGCATATAGCCCATTTACAGCCCGCTAACCCAAGGCCCGTTACGCCCTATCCGAATTAGGCCCAGTAGCGTCATATGGGCCATCCAATATGATTCCAGACCATTTTCACTTCTGGCCCATGTATGGCCCATGACGTCTTTCGGCCCATATGAGGCCCTTTGTAACTCTTGGCCCATTAACGGCCCGCGGTGAAACTGGCCCGTAAGGAACAGTGTATCACTTTACACCCATTAACGGCCTGTGGTGAAACTGGCCCGTAATGAACAGTGTATCACTTTATACCCATTAACGGCCCGTTTCCAGCCCATGTTATCTTTCGGCCTTCTAAGAGCCCATTTATTCTTGGGCTCATTTCAGCATTCGTTTACTTACGGCCCGTTACTGTCATTTTCTGCTTGTGGGTCAAATTCAGCCCATGGTTACAGTCGGCCCATTTGTGGTCCGTTAATACGTTGGGCCATTTTCATAGCGCCATCAAATACAGCCTATTAAGGATGGCCCGTTATGGTCGGCCCATGAACTGACGATTCCAACTCTAGCCCGTTTACGACCATAATGCAGCCTGTTATTGGCCCATGTTTGGCCAATCGATCATACGACCCGTATAAGGCCCATTGATGATACGACCCATAGAAGGCCCATTATTTCTACGGCCGTAGAAGGCCCATTGTTTCTATGACCCGTAGAAGGCCCACTGTTTCTACGGCCCATAGAAGGCCCACTGTTTCTACGGCCCGTAGGAGGCCAGTGTCACTACAGTAAATATTAGCCCATGGTTATTGTGGCCTAGTTTTGAAAAATAGGTTATTGCAGCCACTAGCAAACCGCGGAAAAAGAACTGCAATGACTACAAGCAAACAAATAAACAAGACAACAAGGAAATAAATAAGCAAGCAACTTACGCTAGGCTATCATGGCTATCACACATATTACATCCACTGGGCATCAAAGTTCGCCACCAGTGCAAATAAACGCGGCGACAAAAGAATATACAAAACTGAGAGCAGTTCAGAAGGCACTAGGCCTGGCCAGGTCAGGCCCCCAAACAGCCAAACAAGCTGATTAGACCTCAGTTGTGTCAATGATAGATGCATCAACCGTAGATGTATGGCATGATGGTGCGCAAGGCAGTCCTCTGACATCTTCATTGCATCTTTGACTTCAAGTCGGAGCTGAGCTGAAGCAAGCCTTTCCGCTTTAAGTTGAGACTGAAGAAGTCGAACTGATTGAGGCAGCGACTGCACAGAGGTTGTCTCACACCTGCTGGTGAGTAGCTTCAACTCACTGTCTTCATCAAGACAGGACCTTGGGGTCATCTCGCTGTCCTCAAGATGGTTTGGCTCACTATCTTCCCTAAAGTTCTGCCTGGCGTAAGAGATACGACTCTGAAAGAGAAACAAGGAGACACGTAACAGGTTTCACAATTATATAAGCAAATAAATGGATCTGTTCTGCATAAGGAACATGTTTTTACAACTACAATTTGAAACTGGTAGTTGTTGCAAACATCCAATCAGATGTAAACAGCAAAGCAAACAACAGTGGAGGAAATGATGCCTATCCAAATCTATACTAGAACAAAGTTTGAAGGCTTGAGAAGGATGAACTTACATTACATGTTAACACGGGCTGGACAAAGCCCTTCTCCATGTTGATGGAAGGATAATTCAATAAATTCCCCAAAGAAAATTCTTTATAAGCGTTGCCATTATTCTACATTTTGCAAAGAGTAAATATAGATCAAATAATATTGGAAGAAACAGAGGATAATGAAGCTCAGGTGCAGACTGATGATACATAATCAAATAGCAATTAATTAAGTACAACGTTACAAGGCAAAAGGGAGAGAGGTACTGACAAGAGCAATGCAGAGCCCAGTATTGTTTTGAGATCGTATGATCCTTTGAGCAAGGAGATTCATCTGAAATTAGTTTTCATACAAGAGAGAAGGTAAGGCACAAGCAGAAATTTAGGAGTTCAAATTTTGAATTGATATCATAGACAGTACCTGACGCTGGGCTCCCAGCAGTTCTAATAGGGGTTTGGCCACTGGAGTAGGGGTAAAGTGTGGTACAGTTGGGCCTGTGTTTTCTGTGGCTGCTGATCTATCTGATTTAACAGGTATCACTACCTTTTCCAAATACCTAGTTTGTACTCCTTGAGGATCTGCACTCACCCTCTTCCTTTTGGACATCTATTACGAAAGAACAACATTTGACTGGAAAAACATAGTGTGACGACACATGGAATAGGTACAGAAAATGGATAGGTATGGCATATACTCATATATGATGCTTAAACTAAGCAGATGGTGTAACAAAGTAGAAGTAATGCAAGAGGTCAGATGCAAAATATGTGCGACCAATACAACTTTGCAAAGTTAGAGCAAGCACCTTGATGGGTGAATAAGATAGGCCATCCTCCACCATGCCAAGTTTGTTAGCCAGTGGATTGTTCCGCAATATTCCTCTCGTGCGCCCATTCTCATATTCATTTTGATAATGTTCAATATCTGACATGCATGAAAACATAAAAACAAGTGAGATTTTCTTTGTAATGCAGAAGTGATTCTAATCCAATACTGCCTCCCTGTAAACCCCTTTGTGCTATCTCTGCAATTCTTTTAAGAGATGCCATGCATGCTGTAATTTGGTGTGTGCATTAATATAATGTGGCCTACTACTCAAAATATGAGAGCTCCAGAAGTGATGACACTTCGCAGATGACAGCTTCAACATATAGTAAAGAAGAACAAGTCGACCTGACCTGACAGATTCAAAATATACTAAGGGAGAACAACTCGACCTGACCAGTCGACCGCAAGAGAAGAGGATCATCTTAAAGAAGAGCAGAAGAGCAAGCAGATTGAAGATATTACAAGTCTTTCAATACAATGTCGGTTGGCCACCCATGATGAACCAGAGCGCACAGAGAAATACTATTCTTTCCGGTCTCTCCATATGTGGCTCACATGCATTTCGAAACTAAAGTAGGAACATTTAGCTAACCAATTAAACATCTCTCAGTTTTACTAATATCAGCAATAATATCATATATGAATTTGTACAACTAAGCTTGTTTAGCTCGATGGGTGGAGCAGTGCTATTACGACACGAACCACGTAGGCTGATTGTGGTCATCATAAAATGGGGAAACCATAAGCATGATGAGTACAGTGTTGACCGTGGCAGTGGGATGGCAGATCTGAAGCTGCAAACCGCGCAAAGGGTAGTTAGCAACCGATGTTTGCTTTGAAATAACAACTAAGATTTGGTATGGACAAGAAAGTACGGTCAACAAGTGACAAAGAAATGCAATTATGCTGTCTCTCTATATGTCGCGACATGCATTTGGAAACTCAAGTGGGACCTTTAGCTAACCAATTAAATGTGTCGGTTAACTAATATCAGTATCATATCACAATCATATTTGAACAACTAAGCTTTCGAATTCTGAGTGTTGTGTTGTTTAGCTTGAAGGGTGGAGTAATGCTAGTACGACAGAAAGCACCTACGCAGATCATAGTAGAGTAGATAAAAGGGGAAAACCCTAAGCATCAAGAGAAAAATCAGGAAAGTGGAACTAGCTGGACCAGTGGGTGGCGCACATGCTTTTCGAAACGAATATAGGAACATTAGGTGACCAATTAAACGTTCTCTGTTTTAGTGATATGAGCATCATATCAGATTCGTATTTCAACACGTAAGCTTTGGGTTGAGGTCTTGAGGAGCAGTGCTAGCACGACACGAAGCACCTACGATGATGGTAGTGAATATAAAGGGGGGAAACCATAAGCTTTACGAGTATAGTGCCCGTGCCATGGCGGATCTGAAGGTGCAAACCGGACAAAGCTACTTCGCAACCAATGTTTGCTTTCAACTAGCCACTACGATTTGGTACGGACAAGAAAAGTACAGTAAACAAATTACGATCTATTTTCCGGGTGAGATCAATAACTTAAGCACATATGGAAGAGTACCACCTCTCTTGCGACGCCGTGTAGGCCTATGCTGATACGTTGAGGGTGCTGCGGGTGCGATGGCTGTCGGCGGCGGGGAAGAAGACTTTAGACGGCAGACGGCCGGGTCGGGGGATATATCCTGTTGCCGTGGACGAGGCGGTCGTAGGAGCGGCAACGACAAGGTGGACGACGGCGCCGATGAAGCGAGAGGAGGCGATGAAAGGATCCTGGTCCAGCGCCGTGGATGAGAGACGTCCATCTCTTGCAGTGGACGACGGGTAGGGGTAGCGGCTCCGGCAAGGTGGAGGATGGGGTGGCGGACGGAGGAGGCTGGCCGCAGTGCGGAGGTTGTCGTGCCGCCGACGGTGTATGAATGGGGAAATGGAGGGGAGGGGGGATCTCAAACTTTGGGACGCGCTTCTCTGAAATGTGGGAAAGTTACAAACTTATCCCCCGTTTAAAATTTCGGACATCGCGTCGGTTGGGGATAGGACGGTAATCTCGCATCTCCCAAATATTTGCCGGTAACTATTTCGGGCGAGGAGAGGGTGTTTTGCCGCCCACGGTTGGCGCCCATGGTGTATGAACGGGGCTGACAGGTAGGGCGGTTGTGTCACGTCTGAGGGAAGTTACACATCTGCCCCTATTTAAAATATTAGCCTACATCGATTTCGGACGAGGAGAGTTTGTTTTGCCGCCCACCGTGTATGAATGGGGAAATGGAGGAAGAGACACATGTCTTTCGGACGAGCTTGAATCAAATGTGTTTTGCCGCCCACGTTTGGCGCCCACCGTGTCTGAATGGGCTCAGAGGCCGTCGTGTCACGTCTGATTGAAGTTACTAGTCTACCCCTATCGACAGCAGTGTAAATCCGGTTGATAAGGATGTCAAGTGTCAGGGGTAGACACTAATTTCCATCTCGCAAACACTTGCTTCGGGCAGCCCACAAATTATAGTGGGTGTTTAGCCGCTTCGTTCAAAACTTGGGAGAATTAGCATTCACGTTTGCCCTGGGCCCTGGCAAACTAAATTCAAATCCAATTTGTATTCGATTACGAATATCCACAGATAATTCTACGTTTTGTTATTTATTTCTTCAAAACCACAACAAAGATTTATTCCACCTTTATATATGATTATGATTTAGAAATGTCGTGATCTTCGAATTCAGTAGGTTGGATACACTCTGAGTCAAACAGTTATTTCATCCAATACAATATGCTCACACGAAAAACAGTTCACCTTATGTCAATCATACAAGTACTGAGGATTACCTCGCCTAAAAAATTCGGATCATTACAACACATGGACAACATAGGGGGTCTTGCAACATAATCCATTCAGAGACATGACACAACATGCAAGTACAATAATCTAATGACAATTTCAACTGGTATCTAAAGAAGAACCGGGATTACCTGGGCTTCAGATAGCAGAAACAGCAGGACCTCCTCCGTCTTCAAATGCAACATTCTTACTTCCTCCAATTCTTGGGTTGCTTGCATAATGCGTGCCGCTAATTCCGTAATTTCCAGCCTCAAGATAAAGATTACCTCATTCATGGCAGCCACACCATCTCTTTCTGCCTCTAGTAGAGCCTCAAGCACTATAATATCTGTGCTCAGACTGCTCTCCGGCGGTGTTGCCTCTGAACTGCTACCATCTGGTAACATGGATGGCGCACTGCTTCCACAAATAGATTCTGGGGTTGTACATTGTGTCCTAGTGTGAACGGCATCCTGAAAGGTTTCCGCTGGACATAAGTAAGAGATAGTTATCGTATGATCCAGGCAGTAAGCTTACATGGTAAACGACAGACGAATTATTGCCGAGCATGGCAAGCTATATTTAAATGGTTCGAAGCAGCATCAGCCGAAAAGAAATTAAAATGGTAAGATGAAACTAGGGATGTAAGTGGCAAATAAACGACATCCGCCAGTCCCATCTAGTTAGTTTTTGCTAGCTCCCTAGTTCATTTTCCTCAAAAAACAAAAACTCTTTTGAACTATCATACCACTAGTGGACTTTAATCGGGATTAAACGGGACCCAGTTGACATCCCTAGTTGAAAGGGAGTGTACCACCGCTATATTTAAGTTGCCAAGGCATCTAAGCAGTTGAAATAATCTGAGAAAGCACTTAACAGTGTGGCCTCATATAAACTACGAAGACAGTCTTGTGATGAAGTTGAGAGGAAAAGTTAAGGACTCAAATGAAATAGGCATGCATTTCTTTACGATAGTACAGCAGGCACTGCTGACATATTGGCCAACTCAGGTATAGCGTAACAACAAACAAGCATTCGAATCAAGCAATACAGCAAAGCAGACAACTGAACTATTTGTAATTCGGTAGGATTACAGGTTGAGGGCACAAGCCAAGAAAGCAGCCCACTCGCATTACATTTCACATGTACTAAAACACACTGGCTTACCATATGTTGCTGTGAAGCCTCGCTGCTGTTGCAATGTTCTTTGAAGATATCGTCAGCATCCCGTGGTTGCAAATCTAGTTGTTGTAGTTTATTCTGCACCCTCTATTTAGGTAAAATTAATTTTAATCGCATGCACTGGTCCGAATTGATCATCAATGGTTCATCTAAACTAATGAAAGAAGGGTGTGTGCATACACGACAATATATCTGCTTCCCTCTATTTTTATGCTTGTTCGAGGTGCCAGCCCCAAAAGAACAAATATTTTGCTTGATGGGGTTGGCAGCTCCATAATTAATAGAAGCATCAAATTAGTCATGCAACTTGGGAAGATCAAGAACACACAAACAAGTAATGAACAGAGGCTCGGAGCAGTGATGTAATAGCTAGCATCAGAAAATGTAGGGTAAAACGAACAAAAAGCAGCGGAACCACATGCTAGTTTGCTGATGTGTAATTAAGCATAGAGAACATTAAGCAGTCTGATGGAACCAACAGGTGGCATCAGAACAACACCATTATCATAAATATAGCATTCAAGAAGTAAAATAGTAGGCAGTGATATCTAGGAAGTACAGTAATACTACTTAGGACAAAACTAAAGCATATTAACTATATGTGCACTGGTATGTAATTTAGCACATGTAACATGTTCACTGCCAGAAGTATGGCCCTACAGGTGCAAGCAGAATAACGCGTCTCATGAAAAACTGAATGATGCCCTGAAGAAATTCAAAGGTGCGGTGCTTATGCTAGGAAAGTGAACGTAGGCGCCGGCCGTTGGATAATAGTACCTGATTCTCGGCGGCGTATGGGTATCGTTGTCATACTTGATAGCTAAGGATCGTCGATGGTGCTCGTGTTGCGGTTGAGTTTGGGCCGGCTGTCGCCGTCGCTGAAGCGGCTCCGGTGCTACGGTTGCGGCGCCTGTCGACATACAAGAAAGCTCATCTGTGGTAAGTGAACAGTTGCACGATAAAGAGAAAAACCGAAGGAGTACAAATCGAAATAACCTGATGAGGCTGCGGCGTCGGTAAAGCAGGGCCGGTGGAGTTGAATATGGCGTCCGTGGAGCGGGTCCGGTGCAGTGGACGAAGGCTTCGGCGGGCGCGTTGTACAGTGCTTTCGGTGAGGCGGATCTGTTGCGGCGGACGAGGGCTTGTATGAAGGGCCAGCGAAGGGGCGGACGAGGGAGTCAGTGAAGGGCCTACACTGTGGTGGACGAGGGCGCCGGTTAAGCAGATCCGGTGCGGTGGACCATGATGGCGGTCAAGGAGATCTGGAGCGGTGGACAAGCCAGTCGCTGAAGCGGCTCCGGTGAAGTGGTGAGTTGGCAGTTGGGGGTTCCAAGGTGCGGAAGGTAGATCCGGCGGGGTGTGAGGTCCACCGCTGCGGCGGAGGACTAGATTCGGCGGCTTGCCGTGGTTGGGGGGTCGGGGAGGGGAAGGGGAGGGGCTCTGGGGAAGAATGTTGGGGGCAAAGAGGGGAAAACAATGGAGTTACCAAAGCAGCCCTTTTCCGTTCATGTGGCAGGGGTAAAACAGGAATATCGCAGGGCTAAACTTTCGGGCGCGTGATATTTCGATGTGAGCGGGAAGTTTGAAAGCTTTTGGCGCCTAAAATTATAAGTATTCTGCTCTCGTACGGCCGACTATGATATCATGGCCGACAATTTGTTTGTTTTGCACGCAAAAAAATGTGCAAGTTTTGAAAATCAATGTCTCCAACTCGAAACTTAGATTGTCCATTCAATTCAAATATGGATCATTGAGCTACTACAAGCAAATACCATCATACGGTCCAATTCAAATGAAATTCCAAATGTGTTTATCCTAAATATGATGACAAAAGCAAAAATGTGTATGTGTATGAATAAAGTGGATGATTATAAAGTTTGAACATGCCCGTATGTGTATATCTCTAGGTTTGATATATGAATTTGAAATCACGAAATCCCGGCTTAAAAAATGTACCTCCGTTTAAATGAATTACAAAAGCTAATGATGGAGTCGAATTCCAAAATTCCAATCTTAGGTTTGTAATTCTGGTACATCAAGGTATATCACGCATGTTCAAAAGTATCGTTATCTCATAGTCCAAACTGTGAAACAAATTGATCAACCATGAGTGCACAATATCTCAATTACGCTAAAGTCCCTCAAATATAGACACCTCACTCTTTATCTGAAGCCAACCCCCCTCGCCCCCCCCACCACACACACATAGAGAAGTCGTTCTCTCCCCCAAACACCAACACACGAGCACATTAACACCCCTCTCTCTTGTAAAGTCCGGACCCCAATATAGGTCTCTATCACTTTGTCTCTCGGGCATGCACACATCTCTTCCCTCACTCTCTAGGTCTCCCGCTATCTCTCTTTCCCAAGCACACGCACTATGTAGAGTGTATATTTCCCATACACACAAAACGTCGCCCCCAAACGTCTATCTCCCTAGTTATGTGGTTCTCGCGCACTCACCTCACACACCACCCCCACTGCAAACAAGCACACTTTGTCTCCTTGTGCACCACTCTCCTCTTTCTATCTCTCCCACATGCGGACCCGCCCCAGCTCCTTCCCTGTATACATATATGTCGTGACTCTTTCCATAGCTCCCTAATGTATCATCGTTCTCGATTTCGCACATTGTTCTCTACACCATCTATTCTAGATCTCTCATGAAGTCCCTATCACACACACGATGACTCGCTTCCCTTGCGTCTCCGTACATAGGCCAATTTCGACAACATCAACATTGTCTCCCTATCTATACGCCATTTATGGACACAAACGACCCCTCTCGCCCCCTCTCTTCCTCCTCTCTCTCTCTCTCTCTCTCTCTCCGTCGCTAGCTCTCTCTCTCTCTCTCGCTCTCACACCCCTCTCCCCCCACACACACTCGATGTCTCTTCCAAATAGTCTGCTCCCCCCGCCCGCACCCGTGCTATCTCGCTACTACACATGTCACACCATTCCCCCTTCCCTTATACTAGGTTTACATCATCAGTGGTCTCTCTACTCCACATACACACACTCCCTCTCACACACAAACGCGTGCACAAACACACCCAGACACGCACAGACACCCATTTATCTGGATCCTCATCTCTCCCCATGTCCGCATGTGTATCTCACACACTCACTCTCTAATTATGTATATGTGTCTCCATGTTACACAACACAAAGCCCCATGTACATGTCTCTCTCTATCCTCCACACACATAGACACAAAGAATCTGTTATCATTGCCTCAGTCTCTAACATATCACACACGCACAACTGTCTCTCTCTCTCTTGCAAACACGCTCAACAAGGGTTTCCCCGTGAATAACTTACCGTCTATTCATCAACAGTCGTGGCAGTACGGCGAACACGAGACGTGAAAAAGAATAAATCTACACGTGCTTAGACCACCTAGTATGACTACTAGGACTAGAGCAAGCCAAAAAGCGCGCCGCCGTCACCCCCTCCTTATCGGCGACGGGAAAATCTTTGTTTTACACAGTCGAGAAGTCATTGTGCTAAGGCCCCACATGCCGAGGCGTTGAATAGAATGTAGATGCTAGTTTACGGAAGCAAGTATCGATAATACGTTTGTATCTCCATACTTATATTTCTTCTCTTATAAAAAACCGAGTTGGTGATGATGGTACGTGTGCCATCTTGCAATATAGACCGTCCGATCTATATCTGACGGATGGAAATTAAACTAAAAGATACCCGCACCCCTCTCCACATTTGCAGACAAGGCCTTCCCTCGTTCATCCTTATCTCCAACAAACCTCATTGTTGAGCAATTAAGAAAGGAAGCCTCTGGAACAAACTGGCCTGGTGGCCGCTGCCGGCGTCGTCAATCCCCATGCCTCCGCTCAGTCCGACCACCAATCACCACCACACCCCACTCCTCTTCACCTTATCTCATATTTCTCGAGATATCATTAGTTTTTACACATGGGATTACTCCCGCAAGGGTCAATCACAACAAGTGTTTTATAAAAAAATGCATCTTGATGTTCCGTGCAATGCACGGATCTTGCTAGTACTCCTACAGAAGACTAAGTTGGTGATGATGGTGTGTCTGCCATCCGTCGTTTCTGACCATTAGATCTACATCTAACGACTGTGAGGTAAGTTGTTGCCTTTTCTCACCAACATCCCACTTGTCTACCAATTTGCAGAAAAACCCATAATTAGTATCTTAAAACCAACCACATCCCTCCCTGACCTCACCAAAACAGCCCAAGGAATATATTCTAATTGAAACATAATATATCTCTAGTGACATATGTATATCAAAATTAGAGTGTTTTGTATCAAGTTTGTGAATAAGTATTATTCTAATTATGATTCGTTGCAACGCACATGAACATTGCTAGTATTTCCAACCATGCATTTTTTCCTAGTATTCCATAGTTTCGAGTTTTCCATCAAGATATTAGTCACTCATGGTTGATATTTACTTTCAATCATGTACACATATGCACTATGTAACTAGCCTTGCTTATTGGCTTCCAAAGCTTAACTTTCACTCCTACTTACAATATGTAGAGTATTTAACAAAAAACTACCACTTTCAACCAGCCCTAGGAAGAATCTATTGTACAAAAAATAGCAAAAACATACCCAAAATTTCTTAATCCACGCCAAAAACTACTACCTAGTACTCCTACCGATTAGGTTCGTTTAAACCCATTTATGACAGGGTTGGCCCACACGTCCGTGCTGACGAGGCAGCTTAAACCAACACATTTTGTTTGACCGTTGACACGAGGGACCCACATCTGACCTTCTATCCTGTTATTCCCCCTCAAATCATTATTTTTCCTGAACATTACTTCAAACAGTACTGATGCGTGTTCGTCGGTGGCGCCGGTGATGAGCGAGTTGGCCGCCGCTCCGCCGGACGGGCGGACGCCGCGCTGGCCTCCGCACGGGTTGGCAGGCTGGCCCGAGCGTGACTCACGAGCGAGCAAGCCGCCGCGCTGGCCTTCGCTCGAGCCAGATGGCTGGCCTTAGCGCGGCGCGCGCGAGCAAGCCGCCGCGCTGCCGTGCCAATCTAGCTAGCAAACCTTGCAGACAAGCAGCTGGACGGAGCTATCTTGGCTAGCTAGCGCCGCGAGCGCCGGACGGAGCTGGCATCCGGGCTGCCGCAACATGGGCTCCGCACCGCCGGCGGTTTTGACCTCGCCTTCTGCGGCGGCGGTAGCTGCGTCCCATGGCCGAGGATGACTAGGTGGACGGGCCGGAGGTAGGAGGTCACTCGGGATTTTTGTGCAGACTGACATGTAGGTCCCACAAGTCATAACGCCCGGTCGAATAGAAGGCGTTGACTTAATGGGCGACATGGGCCCTGTCAGAGGTTAGAGTTAGATTCTAACCCTGAACTAACTCTAACCAAAGTGGTGTTTGGATGGCAGGGTTAGATTGACAACAAATGTATCCAAACAGGGCCATGGGTTGAAACGTGCCTATAACGGCACTTTGTAGAGTAGTCGTTTCTTGGTAGGGCTGGTTGGTAAGAGCATGTACAATGGTTGATAAGGTAGTCTTATCTTAAGTCTGCCACGTATGCAAGTGGTAGTAGTTTCTTGGCATTTTAGTGGTTTCTTGCATTATTAGGGGTTTCTTGTAAGGAACAATGTACGTACTACTAGCGACAAAAGGCGATTCTAGGTTGCGTTGTACTCCAACGAGTACTACTAGTGGTCGCGGGAGTGTATACCTCGTTTTGTGGGTTCGATCCCGGCCGAACGCACGGCGGCCTTTTTTTAAAATAGTAACTTTCGCTGCGAGCCAATATTTTACACGGGTAGTTTGAGTTTTGAAGTCAAACGGACGTGCGGCACCACAATCTGGGTGCACTGGATAGCCTAGCCACGTGAACGGGTTTTCCTTCCCAGCATCCCGTGGCTCGCGTGCTCGCCCTAGCCGCACCTCGCTTGCAGCTTCCTCATCAGCTAGTAGCATATTTAAACTAGCGCCTCCCAATTAAGCCCGAGGAGCCGGAAAAGCCTGGCGGGGCATTGGGAACTGTGCAATATGGCTCTGTACGTAAAGTGCTCTACTACTACTCTGTAGCTTGTGGCGTTGCACGCATGGACTTCACTCCATTATCGGCTCTACTATAAAAGAAATTCCTCTTGACGTGTTTTTTTGAAACGGAGGCAAAAGCTTTGCTTCATCTCATTCATAAAGAAGGAACTACTAACAAAGTTCGACGAGATCCATTACACCTCCACAAATGGAAGCGAAAAGCCTAGTCTCGCTGTATCAAATAACTCAAATGTTCTGCCCCCGCAGTAACCGTCGCTGATAAACAGGCTGCTAGTGTGTGCGTGAGAGGAGCGGCTGAGTAGGCCAGCTACGTGAGAGGAGCGGCTGAATAGAGCACCGAGAGTACCCACTAGGCCACTACGCAGGTGTACTTTCCCTGCATTGATAGTACAGCGATGGTTCTAGAGAACAGTAGTACCCTCCACTTCCAACTGTAGCTCCTTGGCCCTGAGATTCAAGAGTTCAAAACTGGTGCACTATACTAGACTAGACTAGAAGTACAGTACATCGCACTACTAGTTGAGAAAAAGTAGTACTAGTACTGCTACAGTACGAGTACGTACTCCTCCGTCACATAATGTAAGACGTTTTTTGACACTAGTTGGCGTGTACAAAAAATAGCAAAAACATACCCAAAATTTCTTAATCCACGCCAAAAACTACTACCTAGTGCCAAAAATTTCTTACTAGTGCTATTATTTACAGTATAATGCAATCCCATAACGTTCCATAATGCTAGTACTAGTAGTAAATAATAGCCTCACCCCTTCGCTAAGGAACGATCTACAGTTGGAAGGGACGAGGCCCTGCGGTTACTACGCTCTTATCTCCTCCTCGCCAGTTCCCCTCCCCCCGAAGAGAAGGCAGTTCGTCGCTGCTCCCATGGATTCGCCAGGCGGTTCTCCTCCTCGTCGGGGCTGGGAGACCTTGGACGACGATCCTCTGGGAGAAATCGCACGCCGCTCCGACGTCCTCACCGCCGCAAGACTCGGTGCTTCCTGCACCAACTTTTTCAAGACGGTGCTTAAACAGGCTTGGGAAAAGGCCATGCTTGTTGGTCTTCCATGCGTCCTCGAGGAGAAGGTTCTTCTATGGGACAATCCTTCGAACAGTCCACCGCTCCCTGGCCATGGTTGCACGTTGACTCCGCTAGAGTTGCCGACGTTGAGAGGTAGTCGGATTTTGTCCGATGAGCAGGTCAGTAATGGAGTTTGATCATGTAGTACTTAGTTATTCCATTTCCATCCCGTAATTTCTCCGCTGCCCACCGTCTTATATATAGGTCTGGGTCGGTGCCAACGAAGATTGGCTTGCATACCTCCGGCCGGATACCACCATCATTTTGCACAACATCCACAGCAGTGCGGCCGTTCCGGTAGACCCCTTCTCCACCATTGGGATCGGCCTTCCGGACTGGCTGGGCTTGAATACGTATGATGATGCCTACATGAGATTGAAGAAGATAGCAATTGCGGACCCGCCGACAAAGCGACGCGGCTACGACGATTACTATCTCATCGCGGTGTTCGACATAAGGATTGCCATCAATGCAAGAGGCAGTAACGGCAGAGGCTGGCGCATGTTGGCGGCGGCAGATTTGTACCCCTACACGTTCGAAGACGCCGTGCGCCATCTAGGCCGCATCTTCGCGGTGACAAGCCAGGGGACTTGTTTCATCTGGTTGCCATCCTACGGTACGGGAGATTACAAACGGAATGCACAAACCATCATTTGCATCCCTAACGGTACTCCATTATTTTGCAGGGACCAGTCATCCCCCGATCAAAATAAGATCGCCGATCCTGGATGTGCATTTGCATCCGCGATTCGGTCTAACCTGGAACCTTGTAGCTGACTTTGGCATATTGGGATCAACTATCTTAGCAGTCGTTACCCATGGTACCACTGATGTGCAACATGGTCACACAATCTACCACGATCGGACCGTCACCATCTACCCAGGTATTCCATTTTTTAACCCTCTCGCCTTCTCTTTCATTGTTGTACTAGTAGTATACTTAGTAGTACTAGTAGGAGTACTTTTTACCTTGGAGGACGCGTATAGCTAGCTAGGCCCTTGAAGACTTGAACCCACTAGCTGCCACCATTTTTGTTTTTCCATGTCTTACTATCTCATCCATGTAGCCAAGAGTGGCTATATATAATAAGCCGGTTATTTTACTTCCTCTATACCGGAGTAGTACTATTTGCTGCACAGTATTACTGACCGCCATATTTGAGCACAACATTATTATGCATGGACCTTGACTATGTACGTCACCATGTGTCCAGATCTGAGATGCCGCGTGTACCAGATGAACGGCGCCGAGTTCGACCCCCGTGATGCTACGTGGGTGCCGAGGAACACTCTTGGAGAGTACTCGCTTTTCATCGGGGACAGCTACCCCATTGTGAAGCGGATGCCACCTTCCGTGCACGACACGGAAGGCCTGCCGTTCATGAAGCATGGTTGTGTCTTCAGTGCGCACCGCCGGATGAACGACATGCTGGGACACGCTATCCCTGATTTATGCCGCTTCAGCTTGGATGAGTCTCCATCGTGTGGAACCGGACTAGAAAGCTGCGACAATGATTCCCGTTGCCCACCGCTATGGATCGTGCCATCCATGAAGAACACCTGGGACTGGAACCTGGAGGAGGACATGTAGCCCATCTATAACGTGTAAGTGGAGTACGGTAATTGTGAACGGTAGCGCTGTGAATATATGTAGACTAGTCGTGCACAAATTTATCACATGAATTGGAGATGAACTTGTGTGGCATACTGGCATTTGTCCTTTAGAATTTATTACTAGTAAATGTGTTATGTGTACGTGCAACTTGTGTGGTTGTTGCACGGGCTCCAACACGCTCTTTGAGAAAAAAAGGTGGCACAGCTTTGGATATACGTGACGTGGCGGCATCATACAGTAGCATCGTTCGCTATAGTTGTAGTACACTCCTACTAGGACGACAACTCCTATAAAACCTTGCGCTTGGCTCTTTGCCTCTTCGGGAGGTTCAACAGTTCGTACTCGTGTGAACCTTGCACTTGGCTCTTCGCCTCTTCGGAAGGTCCAACAATGATGATACTACAGTACAATATGCTTCTGGCAATCTGACACCGATTGAACTGCTGCACGTCCACCGCGAGGGCGAGGGCGAGGGAGAGGGAGAGGGAGAGGGCGCTGTAGTCAAAACCCTCTCCTCGTCCTGCGAACCACCGCGCGCGTGGGCGAGGGAGAGGCGTAGTAAGCAAGCTTCTCCTCGTTCGGCGAGTTGACGGGACACATCAAAGCAGTACTAGTACTAGTAGTCCATACTGCGTCCTTTCCGATTAATATGGCTTAATTTGAAACGAGAAAAATACACTGGCGGTCAACGTATGTAACAATACGCTCTTTACGGTCACTATATATAGTTTTGCGGTGATTATACGATCACTAGCTCATCGTAGAGCACCGTATTGCACCCTACTGACCGGCCACATAGTCGACGTGGCACTTTGTTGACTGGTTAAATTGTCACCTGGTTTCTGGGTCCCACCTGTCAGTTGGCAGAGCAAAGAAATCAGTTAAACAAAACTTTACGCAGGCGCGACAGGAGTCCAACCCTTGCGCGCGAACCACCCTGGCTGTGTATGTGAGTGCATGCACGTGTACTCCCTCGGTCTTCCAACAAAGAGTGTACATCGGCTATAAAACAAAGAGTGTAGTACATGATGTACATCTACACTTCCAATGCATTTAGCCTTTAATCTAAATCGATATTGATTGACTAATGCACCAACTTGTGCTCTAGGTATAGGCTACATGTCTATCCTTAATTACAGCATGCAACGGCCTTCATTTAATCTTCTTCTCTCAATGGTCGCATGCACACATAAGTCTGCTACTTTTGGGCGTTAATTATGCCCTGGTCAATGTGTAAATCTCTAAATGTACAGTCTTTCACGGACGTAGGGAGTAGGTTGAGCACTTGAGCGTGAGCGTGTGTGTTGCGTCGTGTGCTGTGTGCCGCATGGGTGCGTGAGTGTTGCGTGCGTCCATGTGTACGTGTGAGTGTTGCATGTTGCATGCATGCATGCATGGGGCTTACTCCCTCCCATTGACATGTTCATATTTCAAGCTTCCTCTGTTCCCTCCATATGGTGATACTCCCTCTGTTCCCAAATACGGAGTAAAAGCCTCCCTCTGTTCCCAAATATGGAGTATTTGTCTTTCTACAGATTTCAACAAGTGACTAGGTACGGAGCAAAATGAGTGAAGTGAGCGTAGAGGCATAGGGATACTGTAGAAAGGAAGTCTTCGCGATCCATTATTCCCCATCTCGGTCAGAGAGAACTATTCAACTAGTCTTCGCAGTGAAGTGACAATACACGCTGCAGCAGATGGGACACGTAATTAATAAGCTGAACCAGCGTGTTGGTGTTACTAAATCAGCCTTACCCAGTACTGCCATCATGTTTGCCAGTAGAGCACGCTTCCGCAAATACGCCTACGCACCTCTGTCCTCCATTAACTGACATATGGGCCCTCTTGTGGTAGACCCACATGTCATCGGTGTAACTATTTACACTCCGAAGGACGGTATATCCTGGTAGTAGTACTAGTAGAATTGAGATTTAATGCACTTTCTTCCCCGTCTTCCACTCTTCTTCCTCCTCTCTTCTTCTTCCTCCTCTCTTCCCCATCGTCGGCCGCACACCATTTACCCCCGCTCACTGCTCGCCCGCCCGCGCCATCTTCCTTGGTAGCTCGCGCGTACCATATCCCCCCGCTCACTGCTCGGCCACACGAGGAGAAGCTTCTTCGCTCGCCCGCCCGAATCCACTTCCCCGCTGGCTCGCAGGCACCGAAAACCCCAATGGCAGAACCGACTGACACGCAGAGCCGCGATTGGAATTCCCTCCCCGATGTTCTCTTGGAGCAGATCTGTAATCGTATGGACCTACTCAGCACCGTCCGTCTGGCCGCATGCTCGGTGTCTTTGTACCGTCTACTCGTCTGCAACCGGCCGGCTCTTTTCAAGACACCCTGCTTGCTGATGCCCGATCCTCGCAGGTGGCCCAGACACCGACTTGACGATCCTACGGAGGTTGCCGTGGTGCCCCTCGACATGCTACCACTACCCGTCCACCTGTCCTTCATGCGCGGCCACTACTGGGCGGGCATGAAGGCCAACTGGATCGTCCTCATCCACCAATCCGGTAGTCCGTGGCGTCTCGTGGATATCTACACCCAGCGAGAGATCACCCTTCCATCGTTGGATACCGCCGCCATCGAGCCTCGCGGCCCGCCGGACACTCCTGCCTACTACGCACGAGACGCGTCAAGCTTTTGGCTCGACCTCTGTTTGCTGAAAGTTGTAATCTGCGAAGTGCCCACACCATCAGAAGACTACATGGATTACAAGCTCATTGCCTTGTTCAACATGGGATTAGTCTATCTGGAATCCGGTCGCCATACATGGTTATGGCTCATCATCAATCCTGTTGAGGCAACATTTCTGTCTGATGCTATAGTGCATGATGGCATCGTTTACGCGGTCGACGCACAGATTGGCTGCCTATACTGGTGGAATCTATCGTCGTGTAATTGTTCTATCTCATCTCATCTTTACCTTATGAATACGACTGCCTGTTCATTGTTACAAATTTAGAATACATAGTATGTCTATAACCACATCATTGCTATATGTTCCTCTCATTTCCTAGATTTTTATGACCACACATGTTATTGTTAGAGTTGATATGAGAACAATTGGCATCTAATGATTGTTAGAATACATATTATGAGCATAACATCATGATTGCTATATGTTACTCTCGTTTCCAAGATTTTTATAACAACGCATGTTATTGCTTAGAGTTGATATGAGAACAGTAGTAGTAAGTGCTATGGTAGAATATGAGTAGGCTCTGTCATAGCTGTTTTCCTCTCATTGTTACATGATGTTTGAACCATGACATATTGCTAGAATATGAAAGCCATTGGCTTATTTTTTTAACTTGGGGTATGATTATGACCACGGCATTGCAATTCTCTGTCTATGATATGTGTCACTGTTATAATAATCTTAATTCCACACATACTCTGAACATGATTGTTTATTTTTGTCCTTTTGGTCTCCAATTTGAATTGTTGCAGCAGACGCAAATGCGCTGGCCTTCATGATTCCAGGACCTGGAATCATACCAGCCGATGGGTGGTGGTTTATCGCTCGTTCAGCTGACGGCGGTCATTTGATGCTCATTCGCACGTACCAAATTGACCAAACCATTACATCAAACCACATGCAGTACAATGCGTGGGGCGTTCGTGACATTGATGGCTATGGCTGCTTCGTGTTCGAGAAAGATCCCAGCTCCGTTGGGCCAGGCGTATTCAACTGGAGGCGGGTTTACAGCCTCGGCAACCACTCCTTGTTCCTCGGGCTCAATTATCCGATCATCCAACCAATCATCGATCATATCACCGGCGATGATTACCGTGCTATGCAACTTCCATTCGCCAGGGGGGACTGTGTTTACACATCATACCATGGGTTTCATGAATCACCATATCCAGAGATTCGTCGACACAGCTTGTTGCCAGATAATCTTCAGTGTGTGAAAGGCATCAAGCTTCCATGCGATGGATGGCTTTTGCAAACCCGACATGCGGCGATGTGGTTCATGCCAACAGCAAATATGCACAACTTGATTCGTGCTGATATCTAGACTGAGCCATGTATTCTGCTGCTGTAGCACGACCCTCTTTTGTTGGATATTATGTACTGTTGTTAGTTTGAAGCACTCCTCTGGTTTGAAGGATAGATACCTTCCTGGGATCAAGTGCATCCTAACTCACCTGCGTAGGATGTACTGATAATGATGATGGAGATGCTGTGCAGAAGCCATATATATATATATCATTAGGCTTCAAGTGCGTACTTGTTAGTTAAACCTATGGTATAAATTGTGACACTAAATACGACTAGTAAGTAGTACAGTAGCAGTACTAGTATACGTCGGTCAAATTATTCATCATGTCCACACATTGAATTGACGTGACAACACGCTGCGCGTGAGGTGACACAAGAATCCCGGCGGCGTGTTCGGGTATTCTGGACTTCAGATTTGGAGTACCACTTATCTGTCGAAATCTTTCATCATTCACTTAAAACAGTCGATTGATCATACATTGAGTACCATATAACTGGAATTACCGATGCAAGTCGAAGAAGGATTGGCCGGTGCTGCCGGCTGGCGTCAAGTTCGATCCCACGGATCAGGAGCTGATCGAGCACCTTGAGGCCAAAGTGAGTGCTGACAGCGCGAGATTTCAGTCTCTCATCGATTTGTTCATACCAACCATCGACAGCGAGCACGACATATGCTACACCCAACCTGAGAAACTTCCAGGTAAGACACCGATCGGCCGTCTACTTGCACAAACATATTCCTTTGTTTATAGCTCTATTTTTCTTTTTAGACGCAGACCTGGTGAAGCAATTACAATTTGACAGTTAATAAAAAGTGAAACAAGTGACTGCAACATGCCAAAGATGTTATGAAAATGCCAACTACGTACACTAAAACCTGTATTCCACAATACTGCAGGTATCACACTGAGTGGCCTAAGGAAGCATTTCTTCCAGCGCAATTCCAGGGCGTTCAAAAGGGGCACGTGGACGCGTCGCAAGATACAGTCGGAGTGCGGCATGCACGCGATGTGGCACAAGACCGGCAATACCTTGCCGGTGATGGTCAACGGCCGGCAGACGGGCAGCAAAAAAGGTTCTGGTGCTGCACACCAACAAGAACTTCGACCAGCAGAGGACCAACTGGGTGATGCACCAGTACCACCTCGGGGACCTGGAGCAAGAGAAGGAGCGGGAGCTGGTCCTCTGCAAGATTTTCTACCAGACGAACACTAGGGCCAGGAGTAAAAAGATTATAAGTTAGTTTGGTATTGGTAGTTGTACTACCTTGTCGTCCGCAAGTTGGTATTGTTGTTAACGATCTTTTGGTATGAACTTGCATTTGCTTCCAACCATCATGCCGAGGGTCGACGTGGATATAAAGCTGAATCATTTGTTTCGAAACGAATTTTCAGGCACCTGATTTTTATTTGATGGGTAGCATAAGCACCTGCCGTTCGAATTCCCAGTTCTCCAATTTTTTCGAAACAAGTGCATGCACTTATTATCACGATGAAAAAACAATATCCCTGCTGCATCCCAGTTATCAGTCTGTACTTGCAGAATTCTCTCGTTTATTGAGCACGTATATTGTTTTTTCAGGTCGAGCAAGTTTCAACTGGGTGTAGACTGCCCAGGGTTGGTTTTGTTTTTAACAGGCCCAGCCCATGACGACAACGGGGCACAAAGATCCAGCAGGTATCTACTGGCCTCTGGCCCGCCAGCGTTAGTTATATTTTGTCTTACAACATCCGCAGGCAGTTTTTTTACTGAATCAAACACACAGCCCAGTTCTATTTTCCTCTTGAAACGCATGTCCTACATCCGTTTTCTAATCTCTACCTATAGTTTTACTAGTTCATATACACGTATCATTATATTGAAAACACATAAAATTCCCTTTTCATATTTACATCCTTATTTTTGTTGTTTTTTCCCACCCAGCGCTGATTTTTTTACCACTGGTTTTCCCTTAAACCAACTCAATTGTCCCACGTCTTATTTGCTTACAAAAACAAAACATTTTTTTGGCAAATCAATAAGTTCTTAAAAATGTTTATCATTTCGGGATTACAACAGTTCGGACTCCATCGAAATATGCAAAATAAGGTTGAACTTTTTGACCATGGTCCTCGGCAAAAAATGGGCTATAATAAATCACTTAAGAATTAGCAAATGGGCTGCAAATTATAAAATATATCAAATGGGCTTTATGTTGTCTGCCACAGATTTGGAGGCTGACTTGTGGGCCTACTAAGTTTATGCGTACGCAAGGTTTCTCAAAAAAGAAACTTAGTCAACAATCGACTCTACCAGCGTCAGACTGTTAGATGTCAATCTAACGGCAATCGTGCTTCTTCAGTCTCTGATCTTCCTGCCCCAGCCGCCCAAACCAGCGCCGTCAGAACCGCCTTCTCCCGCCTCCCGTGGCCGGCTGTGCTACCGGGCAGGCCTCACGGCCCCATCATACTCGCATCCCTGGCCTGTCTATCCCTCTACTCACCCACACCTCATGTTATTTTCCGGTGACGGCAGCCGAACCAGTCAACCCTCGTACTCTCCATCGCGTGGGTAGCCACTGGCGTGTCTTCCGTGGCTCCGTGTCATTCCCTTCGTAGGCCTCGCCGTCGTCCACCGCCCTGGTGCTCTCGGCGCGACATGGTCAATGATGTCCATCCAACGGCCGTAGTGCTTCTTCAACCTCTGGTCTTCTTGCCCCAGCCGCCCAAAGCAGCGTCGGTCGTGCCACATGCTCTTGCCTCCCTTGGCCGGCTGTCCTACCGCGGAGGCCTCATCGCCCCCATACTACTCCCGCCGCTGGCCAGGCCATCCCTCCACTCACCCACTCCCCCTGTTATTCTGTGGCGATGGCAGCCTCACACCGCAGTCGAACCAATGAACCCTCGTACTCCTCTCCGCGTGGGCATCCACTGCCGCGTCTTCCCCGGCTTCGCATCGACCCCTTCCTAGGCCTCGCCGTCATCCACCGCCGTGGTGCTCTCGGCGCGGCATGGTCAATGTGGTCAACGACCGACTTCCATCGGAAGAGTACTATACGTGGAGAGGCTAATAGCTGGGTCCACGGTAGCCGCAAGGAAGTGCCTCCTTATTACGCGCAAAATAATAATTCCTCCACCTGACAGCAGGGACCCACTGGATGGGCAACCGGTATTTTGTGAAAAAACGTTTCCCCCCTGACTGCTGGGACCCACCGGATGGGCCACCGTATTTCGTGAAAAAAACGTTTCCCCCTGACTGCTGGGACCCACCGAACGGACCATCGTATTTCACGAAAAAACGTTCCCCCCGCTGTCAGCTCGGACCCACCGGAAGTGCCTCCTTATTACACAAAAAAATGAATACTCCCCCTGCTAGCTGGGACCCACCATGGTGGGAGGCTGACTTGTGGGCCTACTAAGTTGACGGGGACGGAGGGCTTTGTCAACTTAGTCAATATGAACGATTCTAGCTCCAGTGACCGTACGATGTCCATCCAACGGCCGTCGTGCTTCTTCAATCTCTGCTCTTCCTACTCCAGCCGCTCAAACAAGCACCGGTTGGACTGCCTGCTCCCTCCTCCCCGCGGCCGGTTGTGCTGCAGCGCAAGCCTCACCGCCCCACTGTACTACCATCGCTGGCGTAGCCATCCCTCTACTCACCCACACCTGTTGTTATTCTCCGGCGACGGCAGACGAACTAGTAAACCCTCGTACAGTCGTACTCCCCTCCACGTGGGAAAGAACTGCCGAGTCATCCCTGCCTCCGTGTCGTTCCCTTCCTAGGCCTCACCGTCGTCCACCGCCCTGGTGCTCTCGGCGCGGCCTGGTCAACATGGTCAATGACCGACATGCATCTGAAGTGGACTGTACGTGGAGAGGCCGACAGCTGGGTCCTCGGCCACACGCAAGGAAATGCCTCCTTATTATGCACAAAATAATGATTGCTCCACCTGACATCAGGGACCCACCAAAAGGGCCTCTGTATTTCGCGAAAAAAACGTTACCACCGCTGACAGCTCGGACCCACCAGCTATATCTTCGCACACATGGAAGTGCCTCCTTATTACGCACAAAGAAAATGAATACTCACCTTGTTAGCTGGGACCAAGTATAGTGGCAGGCTGACTTGTGGGCCTACTAAGTTGACGGGGACAGAGGGCTTTGTCAACTTAGTCAATATGCACGATTCTAGCTCCAGTGACCGTATGATGTCCATCCAACGGCCATAGTGCTTCTTCAACCTTTGGTCTTCTTGCTCTAGCCGCCCAAACTAGCGCCGGTCGTGTCTCGTGCTCCTGCCTCCCATGGCCGGCTGCGATGTGATAACCCACAAGTGTAGGGGATCGCAACAACTTTCAAGGGTAAAGTATTCAACCCAAATTTATTGATTCGACACAAGGGGAGCCAAAGAATATTCTTAAGTATTAGCAGTTGAGTTGTCAATTCAACCACACCTGGATAACTTTGTATCTCCAGCAAAGTATTTAGTAGCAAAGTAGTATGAAGTAATGGTAACAGTGGCAAAAGTAAAGATAGTAGTTTGGTAGTAGTTGTAACAGTAGCAACGAAAAAGTAAATAAGCGAAACACAAGATGTGAAAAGCTCTTAGGCATTAGATCAGTGATGGATAATTATGTCGGATGTGATTCCTCATGTAATAGATATAACATAGGGTGACACAGAACTAGCTCTAGTTCATCAATGTAATGTAGGCATGTATTCCAAATATAGTCATACGTGCTTATGGAAAAGAACTTGCATGACATCTTTTGTCCTACCCTCCCGTGGCAGCGGGGTCCTAGTGGAAACTAAGGGATATTAAGGCCTCCTTTCAATAGAGAACCGGAACAAAGCATTAGCACATAGTGAATACATGAACTCCTCAAACTACGGTCATCACCGAGAAGTATCCCGATTATTGTCACTTCGGGGTTGTCGGATCATAACACATAATAGGTGACTATAGACTTGCAAGATAGGATCAAGAACACACATATATTCATGAAAACATAATAGGTTCATATCTGAAATCATGGCACTCGGGCCCTAGTGACAAGCATTAAGCCTAGAAAATTCATAGCAACATCAATCTCAGAACATAATGGATACTAGGGATCAGACCCTAACAAAACTAACTTGATTACATGGTAAATCTCATCGAACCTATCACTGTCCAGAAAGCCTACGATGGAATTACTCACGCACGGCGGTGAGCATCATGAAATTGGTGATGGAGGATGGTTGATGATGACGACTGCGACGAATCCCCCTCTCCGGAGCCTCGAACGGACTCCGGATCAGCCCTCCCGAGAGAGACTAGGGCTTGGCGGTGACTCCGTATTGTAAAACATGATGAAACTTTCTCTCTGATTTTTTCTCCGCGAAACGGAATATATGGAGTTGGAATTGAGGTCGATGGAGCCCCAGGGGGGTGGGCGCGCCCAGGGGGGTGGGCGTGCCCCCCACCCTCGTGGACAGGGTGTGGGCCCCTTGGTCTTGATTCTTTCGCCAGTATTTTTTATATTTTCCAAAACTTGTCTCCGTGGATTTTCAGGTCATTCCGAGAACTTTTGTTTTCTACACATGAAACAACATCATGGCAGTTCTGCTGAAAACAATGTCAGTCCGGGTTAGTTTCATTCAAATCATGCAAGTTAGAGTCCAAAACAAGGGCAAAAGTGTTTGGAAAAGTAGATACGACGGAGACGTATCACGCAACACCTGGAAGATCCTTCTCCAGTAAGTACTTTTCTTGAGTTCTGCCGGGTTGGGATCTAGTTTCTTGAGTTCTGCCGCGCCCTACTACTCCCACCGCTGGTCAGGCTATCCCTCTACTCACCCACACCCCCTGTTATTCTGCGGCGACGGCAGCCTCACACCATAGAGAACCAGTGAACCCTCGTACTCCTGTACGTGTGGGCATCCACTGCCGCGTCTTCCCCAGCTCTGCATCGTCCCCTTCCTAGGCCTCGCCGTCGTCCACCACCCTGGTGCTCTCTGCGCGGCGTGGTCAATGTGGTTAAGGAATGGCTTCCATCGGACATGGACTATACGTGGAGAGGCTGACAGCTGGGTCCACGGCCGCAGCAAGGAAGTGCCTCCTTATTACGAGCAAAATAATTATTCCTCCACCTGATAGCAGGGACCCACCGGACAGGCCACCGTATTTCGCGAAAAAAACATTCCCCCCTGACTGCTGGGACCCACCAGCTACATCTTCGCATTCAAGATAGTGTGTCTGGGCAAAAAAAAATTTCGCCCCCCTGACTGCTGGGACCCACCAGCTACATCTTCGCAGGCAAGGAAGTGCCTAACAGTCGGGACCCACCTGGTCGAAGCGTACGTAGCATTGTCATTCTGGTCGCGAACGTGTACGTACATACTAGTCGTTGTAGAGGCACACACGTGTCGTAGTAGAGGCGTGCACGTGTCGTAGTAGAGGCGTGCATGTAGCATGTACACGTACGTACAACGGCCAGGGTGCAAGAAAGAAAATACGGCCACGTACGTACATACGGGCGGGGTCTCGAACGCCTACTCGCACATACGTACGGCCAGGGCTCGTGTACATGGCTGGGTCAGAATGGAGAAACAGCGTCGTCGTCGTGTTCATGGGGAGGCAACAGAATGCATCGTGTTCATGGGGAGGCAACGGAATGCATCATGTTCATCGGGAGGCAACAAAACGCGTGGGAGCCAACCGGCTTGGACAGAACAGCCGATGGAAACGATGCCTGGCATACCGCAGAACGGAGGAAACGGCCTTGTGTTCGACCAGCCACGTTCGAAACGGGATCCAGTTCATCGGGAGGGTTGTGGCATACCGCAAAACAGCGGAAACGGACCTCCTACGGTCGAAATGGGGGTCCTGTTGATCGGGAGGGGTCTGGCGTACCGCAAAACGGACGAAACGGACTTGTGTTGGAGTGCTACGGTCGAAACGGGGCTCCTGTTCATCGGGAGGGGTGTGGCGTACCACAAAACGGGACTCCATGGGATACTGTTCATCTCCATATTCAACCTCCTCCAGCCTCCACGGGCTCCTGTTCATCCAGCCTCCACCGCACGCTACTCCACTGGCTACTATTCAACCACCCCTCCACGGGCACCCCTCCATTGTCTACTGTTCATCCAGCCCCCCACAGGGTCGTCCTGTTCATCCAGCCCTCCACACCACGGGGTCCTGTTCATCCAGAGGCAACGCCACCGCTCACTGTTCATCCAACCCCCCCCCCCCCACGCAACACTCACTGTTCATCCAGAGAGGCAGCATCGATCGGCTTTAGTTAGTAGCAGTAGCGAAGGAATCGCTCGATCGGGTTTAGTTAACAGCCATCGATCGATTGGGTAGGCAGCACCCTCGTCATCTTGGTTCTCGACTACCGTAGCCTGGTAGGCGCGCTCGAGAGAGCACACCGCGTCCTTCTCTTCGTAGGCGACCGTGATGATGCCGCAGCTTCCTGGCATCTTAAGGAGGTTATAGCCATGGTGGGTGACCGCCATGAACTTGGCTGGGCCGGGTACCCGAGGATGGTGTTGTACGGGCGACGAATGTTGGCGACGCCAAAGTCGATGAGCTCTGCGCGGTGGTTGTCGCGCTTGCCAAAAGTGACAGGGAGGTGGACCTGCCCTTACGGGGTGGTGGAGTCGTCGGTCACTCCTGAGAAGGGCTTGGTAGGCTGAAGCTAGTGGTATGGCACTTGAAGTCTGCTGAACATCTGGACAAAGAGAACATTGAGCCCTGCACCACCATTGATGAGTGTCTTGGTGACGAGTACGTTGCTGATGAGGGGCGAGCAGGGCATTGGGAGGGTGCTGGCTGTGGCCACGCACTTGAACTGGTTAGAGGAGTCGAAGGTGATGGCGTATTTGGACCACATGAGCGAGCGCGTGGCCTCGAGCTTGGGGAGGGTTGCGTTCACCTCACGAGCGAACTGCTTGAAGATGCGATGGGAGGCTGGGGCTTGCGAGCCACCTAGGATGCAAGCGATGGAACGAGGCTCCTGGAAGCCCCCGGCCCCCTTGTCCTGGTGGTGGTCTTCGTTCCTTCTTGGTGGCGGCGATAGTAGGGGAAGGCCGGCGTTGCCCTAAGGACGGTCCTCGCGAGGCTGATCCCTCCAGGCGCCCACACGAGGCTGGCCCTGCCATCGGTCCTCCCGAGGCTGGTCGGGCAACTCCTGACGATGGTCGGGGTCGTCCCAGCGTCCTCCACCACGGCCTTCTCCGCGGCTGTAGCCTCGATCTTTGCGCTCGGGGCGATGACCGAGGCGCCCATTGCAGATGGCCTTGAGCTCCTGACAGTTGTTGGTGTTGTGACTATCCACATTGTGGAAGATGCAAAATGGGCGGCTGCACTTGGATGACTCTGGGTGATCACAGTCGCGCTTCATCTCTGGCTCGGCACCGAGTACAGCCGGTCCCTTGCGCTTCACTTCCTTGGCCTTGGCCTTCTTGTCTTCTGGGTCCGTGTCAGTGAGCTCGAGGAGGGAGAGACGTCCCTCCTCGGCTCTCGCACACTTGGTTGCCATGTTGAACATCTTAGGGTTGTGCACAGGTCCTCGTGTATGGCGAGCTCCTCCTTCATCTTGACGTCACAGATGCCATCAGTGAATGCCGAGATGATGGCTTCGTCCGACACCTTGGGGATCTTGAGGCGAACACTGTTGGAGTGCTGGATGTACTTCTGTAGGGTCTCTCCTGGCTGCTGCTTGATGCGTCGCAGGTCACCCGCGGCCGGGGGGAGGTCGCGAGTGCCCTGGAAGTTGGCGATGAAGCGCTCTCGCATTTCGTCCTAGGAGGAGATTGATCCTGCAGGGAGGTTCAGGAGCCACGAGCACGCACCGTCCTTGAGGGACATGGGGAACCAACTCCCCATGACCTTCTCGTCACCGTTGGCCGCCTCGATGCTCAGCTAATAGAGCTGCAGGAACTCAGCAGGGTCGGGGGTGCCATCATAGCTTGGAGGCAGGTCACGCTTGAAATTCCTCGGCCAGACGATGCTCCGCAGCACCGGAGTTAATGCGCGGCACCCTATTGCGGTCACGGGAGCCAGCCGTGGAGGTGGAGCCTGGTCTTGGCGCTCGCGCACTGCCACCATAGGCGGCACGCGTTCTTGACGTGGCGGTACCGGGAGCGCACACACATCTTCTTATGGCCACTTCACCACTTGTCAGCTTGCCTCATTGCGCGCGGGCGCTTGACGCTGTGGATCACGGCAAGGAGCCTCCTGCCTTGGCTCGATGATGGCGTACTGCCTAGGAGGTGGAGGAGGCGCCCCGTGAGCTACGTCTCCCACAGCAGGCGGTGGTTGAGGCAGCGAGCAGACGGCTGTAACGCCCGGATAATTAAGCTACAGTAATCCCAAGTTAATGGTGCCATGTCATCACATTACTGTTGCTAATCCTCATTTGATCCATGTCACAATTCAAATTCAAAACAAAGTTTAAAGTCAAAATTTAAATTTTGTCAAACATGAAAACTAAAATGCTCAAGTTGTTGCATTTAATCTTTGAATAATATTGGTGAGCAACCAACTTTTTTATAAAATGTTTAACTGCTTTAAAATAAAGAAAACTAATAGAAAAGAAAAAAAGAAAAAAGGAAGGCAAATCAAAAAAGGGGAAGCCCCTGCTCCCCTGGGCCTAGCCCACCTGGGTTGGCCCAGCGGCCCACCTTCCCCGGTTTGCCTTCCTCCCCTGTTCACCGACCGAGCGCGCGCCCGAGCGCGCTCCACTGGACCACCTCCCCGCCCCCGTCGATGGGATAAGAACGCTGACACGGTGCATCCTCGGGCTCCCCTCCACACTTGCCCTGATCACTTTCTCGCCCCTCGCCCTCTCGCTCTTGTTCTCCACCTCCCCTCCTCCTCATCCCCCGCGTCCACTGTCATTGTCACCATGGACGACACTGGCCGCTCCCCACCACCTAGGAGCTCGCCAGAAGGACCCCCGTCGTCCGGCTCGTCTTCACTGACCGTGCACGCAAGCCAGGACGGCCCCACGATACCACCCCGGCCCTTCTTCCTCCACTCCGGCCATCGCGAGCTCGCCAATGACTCCGACCACCTCGACTCTCCAACGGGCCTTCCTAGCAACGGCGATGAGCACCGCATGCCCCCTCCTCCTACCCCTCGTTTTCTATGCCCGTAGCCGTCTTGCCATGTTACAGCGCTTCGCCGCCTGCCATGGTCGCCGCCTGTGCGCCGTGCTAACTCCGAGGCGCCCGCGACTGCTGTGGACGGGCTTTAGAGCACCCGCGGTGCCGTCCCGTGCCCGCGTATAGCCCCCTTAGTCGCCCCGCCTCATTCTCGATTGAGGCCCGAGCGCCGCTGCCACCTCTGCCATACGCCGCCGTTGTTGCAGCTCGTCTCAGCCCGAGCTGAGGCCACCGCTTGATGGCCGCTCCTCCCGCTTCCGAACAAGCTCTCCCGCGCTCGAAATGGCCCCCTCTGGCGCGATTCCGGCGAAGTCCCGAGCCCCGCCGCCGTGATCTGCGTCACGAGAGCTTCACCGCCAGCCGCGCAAACGCAGCCTCCTTGGGGCCACCTGCTGGGTCGCTAACCGATGGCCACTACGTGCCCCCTGACCTGTTGACCAAGTGAATGGCTGACTGGGCATCGCCCAGTCACTACCAGTGGGCCCCGCATGGGCCCTATTGACTGGTCAGCTGGTCAGTTGACCGTTGATGCATTGATGACACCATGCTGACATCACTTTCCTTTTTTTTCTGAATTAATTTAAATGATAATAATATTAGGAAACCATTTAAAACTTTGAAAATCATATAAAGTAATCCGTAGCTCGGATGAAAAAGTTTTATACATTAAAGTTGCTCACAACAATGTGGCGAATCCAGATACGCGGTCCATTCATTCGCCACACGTCCCTAGAATAGAAAACACACAACCTCTCCCCTCTGGTTCATCTATCTGACAGAAGTTTAGAACCGGGAAAACTTTCCCGGATGTTTTCCCCCTTTGCTAGTATCACCTAGCACTGCGTTAGAACACCTCTAGCACCGCTTATTGTCTTTTTATGCATATGTTTGCGTGTATTTACTATTTCTTCTCCCTCTTCTCTCTGGTAGACCCCGACACCGCTGCTGATGCCCCTATGATCGACTATGTCGACGACGACCCTTCTACCCCTTTCAGCGGAGCTTCCAAGCAAGCCCCCCCTTTGATCATCCCGATATCGCCCATTCTATTGTCTCATGCCTGCATTAGATTTTGCTACTATATTTGGTTGCTCCTATTCTGATGCATATCCTGCTTTTGTACTCACTGTTGTACCTTACCTGCTTATCCTAAACTGTTTAGTATAGGTTTGTTAGTGATCCATCAGTGACCCCCACCTTGTCCTTGTTGCCCCTGCTTCCTCATCGACGACTCGATCAACGTAATCGATGACCAGAGACCAACACAACACCTCACCCCCTTTAGTTGTACGACTCTGCATAGTTACTATCGGGTGCCGAGGGTGATACCTCGTAACGCACTCTGATGATAATTCTGTAGTGTAGCTGTTTGGTCGTGGTCATCGAGGGTGATTCCTCCTTGACCACTCCCAATATGACTCTATTGTGCAACACCTCAAGTGTGAACATCGAGGGTGGTTCCTCATATGTTCACCTTGATAGTTACCTTGAGTGGGAATCCATCGAGGGTGATTCCTCGGGGTTTCGCCCTTGATGTTTGGACACACGGTTACCTTGACTTTACTTGAGACCTTTGTGAAAGTTGGGCGGGCCCGAAGAGCACCCGAGGAGTTACGGTGGCAGCTGGCTGTTGAGCGGTATCACCGAGGAGGGGGTGATAGCTCCGGACTTGTCCCGACATCCATCACTTCTTTTAATAATGCATTAACAGGTTTGGGTATTTGTTCTGAGTTGACCTTTGGCCTTTACGCACTAAGCACCACGCGAGAATAGTTATGGGCCTCAACGTCGTAGTATCAGCCGAAGCTTTGTCAGACGTCCAGTTCAGCATTGTGGCATGGTCGAATCATGCTGGATATCCGAGGCGGTGCTGGTGTCCACCCTACACACAACGACCCGGAGTGCAGCGGGTGATGGGCCCAAGATCTCAGAGTGCTTAGGATGTAGACTGGCGGGGACCTCTGTGCTGAGCCTAGGTAGGGCAGCGACGTGTTCATCTTTCGAGGCCGGGCATGACCCAGGAAAGTGTGTCCAGCCAGAGTGATCGAGCGTGCTGGGTAATGTGGTGCACCCCTGCAGGGAAGATTATCTATTAATAGTCGTGTCCACGGTAATGGATGTTCAGATTTGTATCCTGATCTTATATAACTAGAAATAGATACTTGAGATATGTGATGGATATGTGGCTCCGGGATTGCTTTCTCACCGGGAGTCAAGGAAGGATCTCTGGGCATTAATGCTAAAATGTGTTTGTTAAATATTAGACTGCTATTCTTTACTCTCCTACATGTTGCAAGATGCTCGGAGCTGCTTGAAGATGCTAGTCTTTGATAGGCTAGGCCTTCCCCTCTATTCTGGCATTCTGCAGTTCAGTCCACAGATACAACCCTTCCATTTGATACTAATGCATACTTAGTATAGATCTGATGCTTGCGAGTACTTTGGATGAGTACTCATGGTTGCTTTGCTACCACTTTTCCCCCCTTCTTTCTTCTTTTTGGTTGTTGCAACCAGATGGTGGATCCCTGGAGCCAGATGCCACCGCCGACGGGTGCTACTACATGGAGACCGCCAACAACCAGGAGTAGTTAGGAGGTCCCAAGCAGGAGGCCTTGCCTCTTCGATCATGTTGCTTTTATGCTAGCCTTCTTAAGGCAGTCTTGTTTAACTTATGTCTGTACTCAGATATTGTTGCTTCCGCTGATGCTTGTGTATCGAGCTTATGTATTCGATCTCTCGAGGCCCCTGGCTTGTAATATAAAGCTTGTATTATTTCAATTTGTGTCTAGGGTTGTGTTGTGATATCTTACCGTGAGTCCTTGATCTTGATCGTACACATTTGCGTGTATGATTAGTGTATGATTGAATCGGGGGCGTCACAAGTTGGTATCAGAGCCGACTGCCTATAGGATCCCCCTTTCCAACTCCTTGGCCGAAGTTGAGTATAGTCTTTGAAATCTGTTTTACTAACATAGTTGTGTAGCTTACGGGCCCACATCGCCATTGGGTGGTATTAGGATCTTTTACTCCTCGACCTTTACTCTAGGACTCTGATCTCTCGTCTATTCGAGTTAAATGGTTTTGCTAACTCTACCCTAGGTTCTCATGATCACATCCATCCGGAGATTTGTATTATGCCTTTCTTGATTCGGGAACTAGGATCTGCTGCACTTTGTTCACGGGCCGCAGGATCCTTTTATCGAGGGCACCCTATGTCGTCCCCTACAGATTCCTCGCTCTAGTGGTTTTCTCTGACGATGATGTAGCCTTTGTTATGTCTCGTTGTTGTATCCCTCCATCGCATGCCAGCGTACCTCCTAGTATGTCTAGGATGACCCTCTTGTCTGAACTCCTACTAACAACGTGTATTTGGCTCTGTTTATGTGTCGGTGTACAAAAAGAGGGGTGCATTTTTTGTACCCCTATAACTGTGCACGGGCAGTCTGAGCCACGGACACCACCACACCGAGCAGGGCGAGGGAGGTGAGCCAAGGTAAGGCCGAAGCTCGAAAGGAGCAGAATGACGCCAAGGCCAAGACCACAAAGAGCAAAGGGGACGAAGCGGACTCCCCCGGCAAGATCCTTGCCGGGGGGGGGGTTTAGCAAACCCGGTAAGACCCCTGCCATGGCAGCTCGCCCCACGCCTACGGAACGAATCGCCCTTGAGTCCACTGCCCCCATAGGGCAAGGATTCGGGAAACATCCCCATAATGGCATGCCGATCTTTGTGAAGACATTCAAGATCAGACACACACTATAGAAGGTGATGACCCTTGGCGGGATCCCAGCCAAGGAGGACCGTAAGGCCCCCCCCCCTGGCAAGAGCCTTGCCGAGGATGATAGCAGGCGCCACGGCAAGACCCTTGCCGAGGCCCCGACAAGACTCTTGCCGGGGCTACGGTGAGGCCCTTTGACAAGGACAGTCGTAGGGCCACCATCAGGCACCAAACCTCCACCACCGTTCGCATGCAGCTGCCGACCCAACCAGTTGGGTGGGCACCCGCGTGGCAGCAAGCGGATCTTCGTGGAGACCCACTGTTGCGCCACCTCAGCTGCCTGCCTGCCTACCTGGCACCATGGGCACCGCTAGCCAGGGCGCGTGTCGACACGAAAGGGAGCAGCGACGGACAAGACTGGGCTCTCCCCCGTCCCTGATAAAGCAAGGACACCTAAGCAAGACGCATTAAATGCGCCTTGTCATGTAATGCGAGGGATAAACTCGTATCACTGTGCCCTTTCCACCTCCTGTGTGCCACTGTGGCAACCCCTCTTCATATAAAAGGAGGCCTAAGGCGACCAGGAGGAGGATTCGGCTTTTTGGACCTCCTCACGCCCCATTGCTAGCCCGAGAACACAGATAAACAAACCACCAAAGCAGGAGTAGGGTTTTACGCATCCTCGCGGCCCGAACCTGGATAAAGAACACGTGTGCTATCTGTTCGATCCGCCCTTCTCACAACCCCGCGCCCCGCAACCGTAGTAGAGATTCTTGTGATCCCATAGGTGTTGTCCTCGCACCGACATCTTTGGCGCGCCAGGTAGGGGAACGTAGTTGTGAGAATCGGCTCTAGCAGTTAGTTCGATGCTTCTTCATCGTCATGGCGCCCAAGAAGAAGTTGACAGTGGAGGTTGGCCCGTCGGAAGCCGGACTGGTCGCAGAAAGGACCCGGGCCGCCGTTCACGAACACAAACACCGTCCCAGTAGCCAAAGTTTGGGAGGCGGCGATGTTCGTGCGCTTGGTAACGGGCCGCATGCCGCCAAATCCAAAGACGGAGCCAGGCCCTCCGCGGGTGGCGCGGGGCCTTCCAGGATCGCTGCCGCCCTGCCCGAAGGCGACGCGAGGGCTTCCTAGACTCCCACGCCGGTGCCGACGGCGCGCTCCTCTCAAGCGGTGCGCGACGAACGGCGTAGTCACGCTGCGCACCCCGGGCATCGCCGCGGAGAGAGCCCCGAGCGCCACTCCCGGGATCTAGAAGACTTGCCCGCTCACCGAGGCGCTGGTGAAGATGGCATGTGACCGCGGGGTCGTGATGGAGCTCCTTCTGACATGATCAGAAATCAAAGCGCGTCGCGATCCGTGCAGGTTTCGCTTCCACCAACGCCAGCAAAAGCCCTGGCGCATGCGCAGTTGCTCCTCGATTTCCCTCCCACCACGGGGAAACTCGACGAATGGAGATCCACTATCCAAAGCCTCGTTGCGGTGGCCAACAAAGACGAACCGAGCCCGGTGGAGCCCCCGAGTCGACGCTCTGACGAAACCCCACGCACCAGTGGCCGGAGAGCCGGCGGCGCCGCGACCACGGTGCACTCTCCTCCTCCTCACCCGGTACCGCAGGCGCCAGCCCATCGTGAAGTTACGGGCAATGAGATCTCCATAGCGTCGTCCGACCCGCGGGCCCACTGTGACCAGCGCCAAGTTCTTCGGGAACGAGAACATGAAGACGCTCGAACCACTATCGAGCGCTGGCGCGGATTGCCCCACCAATCAGACAGGCGAGCAGGGCCTGCTGTGAGCCACCCGGCACCGGGGGGCCCTGGAGGCCTACCTTACGAGGTAGGCTGTCCGGCATTTACCCGTGAGCTGCGGTAGTTCCAGTGGCCCACTCACCGCACCTTCAAACCCGACGTGGGCGAAAAGTACAATGGCAAGACCCACCCATCCGAGTTCCTCAGCGTCTACACCATCGCGATGCAAGCTGCCGGAGCCCGCGATGATAAGGTGCTTGCGAATTACTTTCCGTTGGCTCTTAAACCTAACGCCATGTCATGGTTGATGCACTTGCTGGTAGACTCTATTTCCTCCTGGTCAGATTTGTGCCATGAGTTCGTAGGCGCCTTTACTGGAGGCCACCAAGCCCATGGCCAAGCAAGCGACCTGCACGTCATCCCCCAGAAGGGAGGCGAGAGTCTCCACAAGTATATACAGAGGTTCAACCAGGTACAGTACAATATCCCTGATGTTCACCCAGCCGCCATCATCACCGCGTTCCATCAGAACGTGCGTAACCGCAAGATGCGCGAAGAGCTGGCAATGAACAAGGTGAGAGATGTAGCAGAACTCTATGTTCTTGCTGACAAATGTGCCCGAGCTGAAGAGGGAAGGAAGTACCCGGCGTGGAAACCGACTCCTCAGATGAGGATATTGCCGCCCCGGCGAAGAAAGGCCGGCGCCGCAATAGGAAGCGCAAAGGAAAAGTCGTGCTTGCCGTCGAAGGATCTGATGACGCCGGCTCCTCCAAGAAAACCAAGGCAGATGACCCCGGCAAGGAGGTTGCCGGATGTGTCGCCTGCCGGGCCTTGGCGGCTGCCGAGAAGCCAGGGAACTCCGACAAGGTATACTGCAAGATCCATCGCACCAAAGGCCATGCTCTCCAGGACTGCCGATAGGTTGAGCTCCTCGCTGAGAAGCAGAGGGCTGAATATGAGAGGCGGGACAAGGAGAAGGGCCCAGACGGTGCTGAGGGGTCCGGCAAGAAGCGTGACGGCCAGGCGGGACGTCGCGGCAAGGATAAGCAACAAGAGAGGCCCGCCCGGGGCCGTGACAGAAAGCCAGAAGACGACGATCACGAAGAGGACGACGAATCCGGTGACCAAGAGTTTCAGAAAGCTACAGAGACCATGTGCATCGACGGCGGCGCCTCGCTGCATACTTCACACCGCCAGCTTAAACAGTGGGCGCGAGAGATTACAGCGGCAGAGCCGTCGTTTGATGCCCAACGGCCGCTGAAGTGGTCCAGCACACCTATCATTTTTGACACTGAGGATCACCCTGATCGCACTACTGCGGTCGGGTGCTTGCCATTGTTGGTTTCACCAACAATACGCAACCTCAAGGTGACGAAGATGCTAGTTGATGGCGGGGCCGGTCCGAACTTGATCTCGCCTACCGTGATCGAGAAACTGCAGATTCCTGATGGAGACATCGAAGAGACGGGCACGTTTCAGGGGGTCAACCTGGGAAGAAGCCAACCCAAGGGAAAGGTCACACTGCCCGTGACTTTTGGAAGCGACCTGAACTTCAGGACGGAGTGGATCGTGTTCGATGTTGCCAAGATCCCCTGGCCCTACAATGGGATCCTTGGCTGCCCAGCGCTGGCCAAGTTCATGGCGGCGTCACACTACGCCTACAACACCCTGAAGATGCCGGGACCTGTGACGATCATCACCATCCCCTCCGACAAGAAAGATGCACTGATTTGCGCTGACCAACTAAACCAGCAAGCAGTTGCAGCAGCCGCTGCCGCTAGGGCACTTGCTCTTGCCGCTGAGACCCCGGGAAAGAAGAAGAAGAAGACCGGTGAGACCTTGGACACCCGCTCTGGCAAGCGCACCTCTTCAGAGTGTAGCGCTGCCGTCGAGGACGTGCCAGAGAGCTCCACCGGCGGAAACAAGAAGCCCAGGCCATACCGCCGGGAACCAAGAAGGTTTCTGTCAATGAGGACGGCACGGGAGGAGCTTTTACCATAAGCTCCACCCTTGACGACAAATAGGAAGACGCGCTCGTCACCTTCCTACGGGGGAATGTCGATGTGTTTGCATGGCAAGCTTCCGTCATCCCCGGTGTTCCCAGGGAGGTGATTGAGCACCACCTTGCTGTCTGCCCTCATGCGCGGCCCATCAAGCAGAAGGTCAGAAAGCAAGCATTGGAATGACAAGAGTTCATCACAGAAGAGACCCGGAAACTGGAAGCAGCAGGTTTGGTAAGAGGAGTGCTCCATCCAACGTGGTTGGCCAATCCGGTCGTGGTGCGCAAGGCAAATGGGAAATGTAGGCTATGCATTGATTACACATATATCAATAAGGCTTGCCCTAAAGACCCCTTCCCATTGCGGCGCATCGACCAGATTGTTGACTCCACGGCTGGGTGTGATCTGCTGTCATTCCTCGACGCCTACTCCGGCTACCACCAGATCTTCATGACAAGAGAAGACGAAGAAAAAATAGCATTCATCACCCCATGTGGTACGTATTGTTTCATACGGATGCCTTTCGGGTTGAAGAGTGCTGGTTCGACTTTTGCAAGGGCGGTCCAGATTGGTTTTGAACCCCAGCTCCATAGAAATATGGAAGCTTATATGGATGACATAGTGGTGGAAACCAAGGATAGGGCAACCCTCATACCAGATTTGCAAGAAACATTTCCAAACCTGTGCAAGATCAATCTCAAACTGAACCCTGAGAAGTGCGTCTTTGGCGTCCCGTCCGGCAAGCTTCTCGGGTTCTTGGTGTCACAACGTGGGATAGAGGCCAATCCGGACAAAATCATAGCTATAGAACAGATTGAAGCACCCAAGCGAATTAAGGATGTGCGTCGGCTTGCTGGTAGCGTTGCCGCCATGGGCAGGTTCATTTCCAAGTCTGCCGAGCGCGCCCTTCCCTTTTCCAAGGTCCTGAAAAAGGCGGGCCCGATGGAGTGGACGCCAGAAGCCGAAGCAGCCTTGCAAGGTTTGAAGAAGTACCTCTCCTCCGCGCCAGTGCTAAATGCGCCTAGGCCACAGGAGCCATTGCTGCTATACCTGGCGGCAACGGACCAGGTGGTCAGCGCTGAACTAGTGGCATAGAGAGCGGTTAACAATGAGGAAATGGCAGCGGCAGAGCCCAACACCACCAACGCAGAGACGACACAGCCAGTCAAAGTGCCGCCGAAGAAAAAGATGATGCAGCACCCGGTCTACTTTGTCAGTTCCCTCCTACAGGGGGCTAGGTCAAGGTACTCCGGTGTGCAAAAACTGCTCTTCGGCCTTCTTATGGCCTCGAGGAAGCTGCGTCACTACTTCCAGGCACACGAGATCACCATCGTCACTCGCTTCCCCTGCAACGGATATTGCACAATCCGGATGCAACGGGAAGAATTGTGGAATGGGCACTGGAGCTGTCCAGCTTTGGCCTCAAGTTTGAAAGCACTTCGACGATTCAGAGCCGAGTTCTAGCTGAGTTCATTTGCAGAATGGACCGCAACGCCTGACAAAGAAGCCCAAGATACTGCTCTTCCCGGCAAGGAGGCAAGTTGTGATTGGACCATGTACTTTGATGGGGCTTTCTCCCTACAAGGCACTGGGACTGGCGTACTGCTTGTCGCGCCCACCGAAGAGCACCTCAAGTACGTGATCCAGATGCACTTCCCCAGGGAGGTGTCAACCAACAATACGACAGAGTACGAAGGGCTGCTTGCCGGTCTTAGGATCGTGGCGGACCTCGGAATCAAGAAACTCATCGTCAGGGGGGACTCGCAGCTTGTCGTCAAGCAAGTCAACAAGGATTACCAGAGCCCGTTGATGAAGGCCTACATCGATGATGTGAGAAAGCTGGAAGAGCGTTTCAACGGTATACAGGCTGAACACATTCCCCGAGCGGAGAATGATATCGCCGATTACCTATCGAAACGCGCTGCCCTCAAGCTACCTGTGGAACCAGGTACCTTTGTGCTTCAGCAAACTCAGCCATCCGTTAATCCATCAACGGAGCAGAATAAGAGGAGGAAATCAGGGCCCGGCAAGTACTTTCCTGCCGAGCTCCCCGGAGCCGCCGGCAAGGATGTTGCCGAGGACACCGAGCCCGCCATGGGACGCCTGGCTCCGGCGGAGCGTCAAGCTCTTGCCGTCGAGACAGCCGCTCCTATGGCGTAGGAAATGCCTTTGGCCCTCGCCGTCGAGCCCCAGGCTCCAGCATGGGCACAGCATACTGTCCGATTCCTCCAAACAGGGGAACTTCCCGAGGAGCAGGAAGAAGCGGAGAAAGTAGCCCGTCGCTCTGCCATGTACTAGTTCGTCGATGACGTCCTGTACAGAAAGAGGCCGAACGGTGTGAAATTGAAGTGTATCCCTCAAGAGGAAGGACTGGAGCTGTTGGCGGAGATACACGAAGGCATATGTGGATCCCACATTGGGTCAAGGGCCCTTGCCGGCAAGGCATTCTGACAAGGCTTCTTCTGGCCCACCGCCCTCCAGGATGCGACGACACTAGTCACCAGGTGTGAAGCGTGTCAGTTCCATTCAAAGAAGCTTCATCAGCCAGCTCAAGCCCTTCAAACCATTCCTCTCTCCTGGCCCTTCTCGGTCTGGGGGCTCGACATACTGGGCCCCTTTCCCTGCGCTGTCGGGGGCTTTGAGTACTTGTACGTTGCAATCGACAAGTTCACAAAGTGGCCAGAGGTGGAGGCAGTGAGGAAGGTCACAGCTCAGTCGGCCGTCAAGTTCTTCAAGGGACTAGTGTGTCGTTTTGGCGTACCCAATAGGGTCATCACCGAGAACGGCACGCAGTTCACAAGCCGCACCTTCATGCAATATGCCCAAGACCTCGGCAGCAAAATCTGTTTCGCTTCCGTTGCTCACCCGCGAAGCAATGGTCAAGCCGAGAGGGCAAATGCTGAAGTACTGCGAGGCTTAAGGACCAAGACCTTTGACAGGCTGCGCAAGAGTGGAAGGCGCTGGATTGATGAATTGTCGGCCGTTCTTTGGTCGATCAGGACGATGCCAAATCGAGCCACTGGTCAGACACCTTTTGCCCTGGTATATGGGGCAGAAGCAGTTCTCCCCACTGAACTCATATACGGGTCACCTCGAGTGCTCGCTTATGACGAGCTTGAGCAAGAGCAACTGCGGCAAGATGAGCATGCGTACTCCAATTTGACGACCTTGCTGCCCGCCCTCTTCCTCTTCCGCAGCCTCCCAACGCCAGCCGCCCAAGGAGACGACCCCGAGAAGTTCAGGATGCCGGCGACACGGATGATGGGATCGCCGGTGCCGCACGGAGCGGCACCCGACGCCTAGTCGGACCCATCATCCTGCCACCTGCTACCCTCATCGTCGCTGCCGCTGTCCTCCTCGTCACTCCCGCCCGAGGAGGAGTCTTTTCTATCAGAAGAGCTCTCCACGCAACACCTTGCCCGAGTCCCGAAGCACCCGAAGACCTTGACGGAGAGGAGGTCGTCCTCCATCATCTTGAAATGGAGGGTGAGCCCCACCGTCAAGCGGGGGATATGAGCGAACGTCTTCCACCCTCTGCCAAGATACATCATGTGAGGGGCTGGAAAGTCGACGCGAGCTCGCGTACCGCTGATCCAACAGCCCCTCATGTGCAACCGCAATGACTCCGGCGGATCCAGCTCCATCTCGCTCGCGAATGGAGTCGGAAGACGAAGACGACGGCGAGGCGGCCGGCGCAGTCTGACGAAGAACTCGCAAGGGTCATCCCCAACATGGCCCTCCAAGGGGGGAGGAACTACTGGCGGAGGTGAGACCGGCGCGCCGCCCTGTTCCCCTCTTCCCTGAGCGCCTCGGCCTCGCCCACGGCCTTGCCCGCGGCCTCGCCCCCTCCCCCTTCCCCTCGCGGCTGGCTCTACCACCGCAGGTAAAGGAGAAGGGAGGACGCGTCGTCGAGCGGCGACCCTCGCCGCCACCGTTGAAGAGCCAGGATTCCCTCTCTCCATGGCGGATGGAGGGAGGGGGGAGCAGAAGCTGAAGAAAAAGAGAAGATGGAAGAGTGCGGGACGCCATTTCCTCCCCCCCCCGCTCTTTATAAAGAGCCGGGGTGGGGGCTTGGCCACCCCACTTAGCCAATCAAGACATGGAAGGCGCAGGGAACTGGGACCAACCCGCTGCCCCGGCCCGCGATGGCCCGGTTCCCCGCCTCCACCGTTCGCCACCCTGAGTGCGTGAGAACCACGTGGCAGGCATGCGGGACCGAGGCGACGGTGAGGCGACCTCTCCCGACCCCGTGATCGTGGGGAGTGGGCGCCTTGAAGACCACGCCCCAGCCCCGTTTAGTAAATGGGCCGAGCCTCCACGCCTCCCTCCGTTTATGGGGAAGGCGCGAACCGCCCCCTTTTACTACGACATGACGCATGCGCGCAGAGCTCAGCCCCACGCATGCCGCCCACGTCACGCACGCCTCCCCACGCCGATCCACGAGCGGGAGGCATGGGAAGTGCAGCGCGCGAAGAAACTTACCGCGGTAAAAACTACCCCGCCTGCCCGCACACCGTTTTTAGGCCTAGCCCAACGACGCGATTGCGCTTACGTGTGGTCTAGGCCCGGGGGCTCCTGTCGGTGTACAAAAAGAGGGGTGCATTTTTTGTACCCCTATAACTGTGCACGGGCAGTCTGAGCTACGGACACCACCACACCGAGCAAGGCGAGGGAGGTGAGCCAAGGTAAGGCCGAAGCTTGAAAGGAGCAGAACAACGCCAAGGCCAAGACCACAAAGAGCAAAGGGGACGAAGCGGACTCCCCCGGCAAGATCCTTGCCAGGGGGCGGTTATAGCAAACCCGGCAAGACCCCTGCCGTGGCAGCTCGCCCCACGCCTACGGAGCGAATCGCCCTTGAGTCCACTGCCCCCATAGGGCAAGGATTCGGGAAACATCCCCATAATGGCATGCAGATCTTTGTGAAGACATTCAAGATCAGACACACACTATAGAAGGTGACGACCCTTGGCGGGATCCCAGCCAAGGAGGACCGCAAGGCCCCCCCCCCCCCCCCCCGGCAAGAGCCTTGCCGGGGATGATAGCAGGCGCCACGGCAAGACCCTTGTCGGGACTACGGCGAGGCCCTTTGCCAAGGACACTCATAGGGCCACCATCAGGCACCATACCTCCACCACCGTTCGCATGCAGCTGCCAACCCAACCAGTTGGGCAGGCACCTACGTGGCGGCAAGCAGATCTTCGTGGAGACCCACCGCTGCGCCACCTCACCTGCCTGCCTGCCTACCTGGCACCACGGGCACCGCTGGCCAGGGCACGTGTCGACATGAAAGGGAGCGGCGACGGACAAGACTGGGCTCTCCCCCATCCCCAATAAAGCAAGGACACCTAAGCAAGACGCATTAAATGTGCCTTGTCATGTAATGCGAGGGATAAACTCCTATCACTGTGCCCTTTCCACCTCCTGTGTGCCACTGTGGCAACCCCTCTTCATATAAAAGGCGGCCCAAGGCGACCAGGAGGAGGATTCGGCTTTTTGGAGCTCCTCACGCCCCATTGCTAGCCCGAGAACACAGATAAACAAACCACCAAAGCAGGAGTAGGGTTTTACGCATCCTCGCGGCCCAGACCTGGATAAAGAACCCGTGTGCTATCTGTTCGATCCGCCCTTCTGACAACCCCGCGCCTCGCAACCGTATTAGGATTCTCGTGATCCCATAGGTGTCATCCTCGCACCGACAATATGTAGCTGTATGTATTTAATGACTACTTATTTGTACATACTACGCCTATGCTCATTTTTCAAGTTACGTCAGGAATGACTCCATATACCAGCTGCACCCCCCTGTTAAATTGCTTCTTGATGTTTTAGCAGGATGGCTGACGATCCTCCACCTCCACCCTATATTGCCACAATGATGCAGCAGTTTGAGTTGAATCATCAGTTTATGACTCGAATAATGTCCCAGTTTGCAAACCAGAATGCTCATCAACAGCCTGCCCCAATAACACTGCAACATATAAAGTTCATTTAGTTCGGAGCTACGGCCTAGAAGATATGAGCCAAATAAGTTAAACACGGCATTGATGCAAAATGCATACAAACATCAAGCAAACACCACAAAACAAGGATGCAACATGATAATATGAAACTACATGCAAAATCAAGCAAGTTTCATATAGAGCACACTCAAAACGGAGCAACGGTTCAACACATACACGCCATACAAGTTTAAAGGAAAAGCTGTCCAAAACAGCAACTAGGCATATTGCAAGCATCAAAACAATATGCTACAACATCCTAACATAAAAACAAAAGGCATGGACATGATTTACAGGTAAAGCATGACAAAACATGAACACTGAGCTATCTCCAGAAATGACTAGAACATGCTCAAAAACCCATGGCAAGTTTGCAAATAATAACAGTTTCAGGCTTAGCAGAAATAACATCAGGTTGCAATGTTTAGAGCTATCAAACAACATGTTCCAGGAACTTATCATGGCAAAAAAAGGCATGGCATGAATCTACTAAAGACAAAGAACAAAAGTCCTTTACTGACCATGAGCCAAAAGGGCACAGAAAATATGATGGCACCCATGTAAACATAGCAACTGATATGACAGATTCATACATGGCAGGAACGACAATAAGTAGGCATGTTGGTGAGCTTGTACCACTCACCACAGAGCAATCCATGGCATGACAAGGCAACCAACAGTAAGAATACATGTTTATGAAGCTAAGCATGGCAAGAGAAAGTTCATAGGGTGCATGGATCACTAGCAAAGCTCATGGCAAAACTGAACTTCATGTTAACAGGCTAACAGCAACATTATTTAGCAACTTTGGAGCAAGTTTACAACAAGCTACAGCAGGCTATAGATGCAACCAGGGGCATGGATGGATATAGCATGACATGTATAACAAAACATCCTTAGTGAACATCTCCAGATTATGTATAGAATGACTTGTAGCAGCAGGTTTACATGGCAACAAGATATAACGAAATCAGCCTAGCAAAACAGTAACAGCAAGTACCCTACTTAACAAGCTTTATGCACTCACTACAAGACTCACAAAAATACATGGATGGCACCCCTGTAAATATGGCATGTCATAGTTCAAAACACATGTAGAGCTCATGCTCATAGGATGCACACATCAAATGCAACAAAAATGACAAATCACCAAGTTGTAAAAGTTTCGCCAGATTAACATCATATAGCACTCTTGCAACGATGATTCAGGCATCAAGATGAGATCAAATGAACATGGTGCAATGGAATAAATTGTAGAGCATCTCATGGCGAACATTTTTGATATATTATGCATGCAAAATGGAGCAGTATGCTAGGAGATATGGCATGTTGAACATTGGTACATAATGCAGAAAAACTTAGGGACTTAGAGAAATATACCCCTCCGAAAACAGATCTAGGGTTCGTCGTCACGCATCCCGAGGATGGCCGGGGAACTCGACGGAGACGACGGGGACGGTGGCCGGAGGAAGGAGGCGGGGGCGCAGGGCGAGGCGCCCGGGCGGCAGCGGGGTCGGGCCCGCTCCGGCACACGGCGGGCCACGCGTGGCCTCAGCGGGCCGCGCGGTGGAGGGGAGCGAGGTGGGAGGCGCGGGCGATTACGTGGCGGCGGCTGGTTGGCTGAGTCGGCGGGGAAGGCGACGTGGCACGACGCCATTGGACGAAGGGACGTGGCCGGCGGACATGTCCGGCGCGGATGGACATGTCCGGCGACGCGAGGAGGAAGATGCATAGGGTTCATCCTTGAATTTCGGGGGGAGGCACATATTTATAGATAGAGGGAGCTAGGAGAGTCCAAATGGGGTGTGGTTTTCGGCCACGCGATCGAGATCGAACGGCGGAGAGCATGGAGGAGGTTAGGATGGGTTTATGGGTTGTGGTCAAGAGGGGCTGGGCTGCAAAGACAGAGGGGTTTCGGGCTACGCGGTTAACGTTGGAGTATCAAACGACCTCCAAATGGCACGAAACTTGACAGGCGGTCTACCGGTGCTATACCAAGGCCACTTGGCAAACCTCGGTCCATTCCGAGAAAGTTCAACACCCTCTCACAACGAGAGACAAAAGGGGACGTCGAAGGACATAGGAGTGCCGGATCGCAAAACGGACAACGAGAAAAATGCTCGGATGCATGAGATGAACACGTATGCAAAATGAGATGCACATGATGACATGGAAATATTCAACACGCAAGCAAATGACATGGCAACGACAGCGAATAACTGGTGGACACCTGGCACATCGAAACCGGGGCGTTACAAGATGTCCCTGCGCCCCTTCGTGACAAGGAACATATTGTACGTACTAAATACAGAATAAACAAAGAGGAACATGTTAAAGAACAGAATAGGAAGCATATTCTTGAGGTTCCACTTCATTTCATACAATGTTGGTTGCCCACTCATGATGAATCACAACGCCCAAAGAAATGCAATTCCATGATGTCTCTCTATATGTGGCAATTTTGAACAAGAGTCATTATGATCATATTCTTAACAAGAGTCAATAGGTGGGGAGCGTATGAGTTTCATTGCATCCAGATTGGCACTCAATGCCTTGGTGCCAATTTTGTAAGTCATTGCAGTGTTTAGCTTCAAGAGTGGACTGCTGCTAGTGCGACACAAAGCAGCTACACAGATCATAGTGTAGATATAACGGGAAAACCATAAGCATCAGACTAAAATCAGCAAAGTGGAACTTGCTGGAATATATGTGCTAGTTTGCCGGTACGGCTAGAAAGGCTTCGGATACCAACTCTCTTCAAGTGAAGGTGCGGTACTGTTAATATCAGTGTACCTCTCAAAGGCGACACAGCTTCCCGCATTTCCTTGCTATTCTTATAGGATTCAAGTGGGCAGGCCACTACAAATCCTATTCCTATGTTTACAAGATCCAACGAATCAAAGAGGCTCAAAGTGTCCATCACAACCGACCGTATAGACCTCTACACTGCAAATGTCCCTGCTCATCTTCAGTACAAGGAACATATTGTACTACTATCATACTCCCTCCGTTCCAAAATATAAGTCTTGGTAGAGATTTCCACTATGGATCACATACAGATGTATCCAGATACATTTTAGAGTGTAGATTCACTCATTTTGCTCCATATGTAGTCCATGGTGGAATCTATACAAAGACTTGTATTTAGGAACGGAGAGAGTACATATTAAAGAAGAACGGAAGAGGAACATGGTAAAGAAGAGCAAGAAGATTTTGGATAATAAAATGTTGGTTGCGCAGTGCCCACACATGATGAACCATAGCGCATTAAGAATGCAACTCCCAGCTATCTCTCGACCATTTCAGGCGGGTTGGATGAAGATCCTATGTCTCCTAACCCATCTTCTTCCTCGTCTCTGATTCTTCCCATACAGAACACCACATGGGCCGCCGGCCGGACCACCGGCACCCACCGCATGTGTTCCTCCGCCACCCCCACCCCCACCCCTGCCCCAACCCCCACCCGGTCGAGTTTTCTTCATTCGGCGAGGCCCCACAACCACCTGAGCCCCTTCGTTTGCACCGGCGAACTCCGGCGAGCTCTGAAAAATTTAGTCTACTGTGATTTAATAGTGTGGAATATAAAAGGGGAAAACCATAACCATTGGGAGTATAGTGTTGAGTGTGCCATGGCGGATCTGAAGGTGCAAACCAGACAAAGGCAACTTCACAACCAAGACAAGAAATCAGAGTAAAGCAGTGGTGATCTATTTTCTTGCTGCGATAAATAAGTTGAGCAGATACGAAAGAGTACCGCCTCTAGTGCGGCACCGTGTATGCATCTGCTGAGACTTTGACGGTGCTGCGGTAGCGATGACTGTCGGCGGCGTGGAACCAGATCTAGGAGGGTAGACGGTGGCGGCGGGGCGTGATGGACGAGACGGTCGTAGGAGTGGCCCCTGCAAGGTGGATGACGGAGGGGATGAAGCGAGAGGACGGAATGCAAGGATCCCGGTCCGAAGCCGTGGATGAGAGAGGTTGATCTCTTGTAATGGACAGCGGCGTAGGGGTATCAGCTCCGGCATGGTGGAGGAGGACGGTGGTGGATGGGGTGGCGGACGGCGGCGGACGGAGGAGGGTGGGGTGGAGAGGGTGTTTTGGCGCCCACGGAGTACGAATGGGGAAAAAAGAGGTAGAGAGGAAGGGGGAACCATGTATTCAGGGCACGCTTGTCTCAAATGCGAGGAAATTTACAAACTTAGCCCCCGTTTCAAATTTCTACTACATCACAGCAACATTAGGTGGTTGGGGATAGGACGGTAATCTCGCATACACCGAATATTTGCCGACGAGAGTTTGTTTTTGGCGCCCACCGTGTATGAATATGAATCGTGGAGGGAATCGATTTCGGTCGAGGACACACTGTGTTTTGGCACCCACCGTTTATGAATCCGGGTGAGAGGCGGTTACGTCACGTTTGGGTGAAATTACAAACCTACCCCTATCGAAACCTATAGAAATCCAGCAGATAGGCTTTGCGTGGCAGGGATAGGCAGTAGTAATTTCCATCTCGCAGATTTGGTTTCGGGCGGTTACTGTGACTTTCCCCGCTTGGTTCAAATTTTGCAGAGTGCACGTTTACGCTCGTGCCAACTCAATTCGAATCCCGTTTGTATTCTAATTTTTTTCGGGAGGGATCCATTTTCAATTGGTATTACATTCTATATACATCATTTTTTTATATATACTTTCAAAAGCACAACACCATTTATGCATAAATATGGTTTACAAATGGCATGATCTCAGATTCATAAGGTTGTATCCATCAATTTGGATTTTCAAATATTTGAAACCACTTTATGTTGAAATCCAATGTATGCATTCCTCGCTAACTGTCTCCAATTAATGTGTGTTTCATGCGGGGTTTTTTACTTCTCAAACATGTATAATGTGTTTCACACACGCAACATATAGTGTAATCCCGTTTAGACATTAATTGCATATAAACCATGCATTGTTTGTAATTAAAGAATCTATGGATCACCAATATTGATAAACTATATAACATTACACGTGTTCCCAAATTCAAATGAATATGCATGTTTGATACAGCAATTTGCGTTATGGTATTATCGATGTTCTGATCTCCAGTTTAAATATTTGAATCCCCATTAATCCAGATATTCGTCTCATATAGCAATTTGCGTTATGTGATACGCGTTCATCGTCTCACAGGTATCTCTCGTGCTACCTGTATGTCGACAATGATCTTTTATCTTTGTAACACACTAACAGTACTCTCTCCCTCGACCTTCATCACTCTATCTCTCTCGAAGTATATCTCGCTCCCTGCTATGTGTATCTAACTATGATTCTCCATGTGGAATCTCTTTCTCTCACACAAACACAAAACTTTATCTCCCGGGGTCTCATTTCTCTCTACTATTCCCATGTGTGCCACTCGCACACCCCTCATACAGACATGTCTTTCGCTCCTTAGATATGAGAACCTACGAGTCTTCCTCTTAAATATCTCTTTCTCACACACAAACACAAACTCTGTCTCCCAGGGTCTCATATTTCTCCATTGTTCTCTTGTATGTCGCTCACACACTCTCTCTCTCCCTAGATATATCTTGCGTTCCCTCATATGCCTCTCTAGCTATCACTCTCGTTGTGAAATATCTTTCTCTCTCGCGGACACAAAACTCCGTCTCTTGGGATCTCATTTCTCTCTGATATCTGTTTGTATGTGACTCACATGCACCCTCTCTCTATCTCTCTCACACCCACACACATAACTCCGCCTTCTGATCCACTTGACTCCTATCTCTAACGCACACTAGCTAGCATCTTTATCTTTCTATTTATCTGTTCCTCCATCAACCTTCTTTCTCGCCCTCACTCTTAATTCCTATCACGCACACTACATATGTTTCTCTCTACATGCAGTCAAGTGCCCTCTCACACACATATATAACTTCAACCTCTGAACCACCCAGCGGTCATCTCCAACACCCAAACTAGCGGATGTCCCTCTAGCTAGCATCTCCATCCCTGTATCTATCTGTGGTTTCTCCAGCAACATTTCTTTCTCATACGGAGTCTTGCTTCCTATCACCCACACTATATATGTCTCTCCATACATATGCATTTATAGGTTGATCTCTTTTGCACAATCCTTGTGCCTCACTCCCTCTGCTCGCCATAGATGCATGCTCCAGCCCACGCCACTATCTCTTAAAGACAAAAACACATGCTCAATTGTCGGGCCTTCTTCCCTGCATTCTCACATGCAAGCATATTGTCATACCGATCCGTCTCTCCCATGTCGTTGATCTTATGACTTATGTCTTCTTTCTTTTATCTCGATCATGCGCGCGGTCACACACACACATCCCACGTATACATGTATACCTCTCACACATGCACGTTCAAGGTCTCTATATCTCCATATGTAGTTAATTACCCTCAATCCTAACGCCACATCGAATCGTTCTCCTCTTTTGTGCACATAACTTCCACCTGGATGGGTAAAACACACACTCACACTTAACAATCTCCTTCCAGCTACCCCCCCCCCCCGCCTCTGACTCTTCCCCTATATCCCCGGAACCAATAAGACCATCCCTTTGTTTCATTCCCGCCTACATGCACCATCGATATATAGTAGTCTTCCTCGGTGTCTCTCGAACAAACATGTTCGCTCGATGTCAACTCATCTCACGCGCACACACCTTCTCTTCCTCTCTACGGGCATTTTCTCTCTCGCACCCCATCGTTGGTGGCCTCTGCCATACACATCACCTCTCTATGATGAAGTCATGCACACTTAAATTACATCCGCCACAGAGGACCCCACGACACACAGACACGCACGCACGCACCCCCCCCACACACACACACTAAGACTCCATCTCTCTCTCTCTGTTGCTCTCTCTCTCTCTCACACACACAAACACACACAAACACGCACACACACCCCCACACACACACACACTAAGACTCCATCTTTCTCTCTCTCTCACACACACACACACTAAGACTCCATCTCTCTCACACACACACACCCCCCCACACACACACACTAAGACTTCATCTCACACACACATGCTCTAGGCGGAGCATTTGTTCCTACCATCCTTCATCCAACCTTACCTGTATGATAAACAATCACCTTTATTTACTTGCATAACATGGACAAATTCCACTTTACTTTAGTAGTCAGCAAACTTATCATCTGTACCCTTATAAAAAAACGAGTTGGCGATGATGGTGTGCCTGCCATCTTGTAATACACACCATATGATCTATATCTGACGGATAGAAAGCAAACTATGATAATTTTACAAAAGATGCCCGCACCTCTCTCCACATCATTATCTCCCACAACCTCATTGCTCAGCAATTAAAAAAGGACTAAGTCTATGGAACACTCTAGCATGTATGGTGGCCGCTGCCGCCTGCCGGCGCCGTCCATCCCCATGCCTCCGCCCATTCCGACCACCAGTCACCACCATGCTCCACTCCTCCTCGCCTTATCTCTCATCTTTCATTTTTTCGATGACATTCTCGAGATACCAGTTTTCCGATAAAATTCTCGAGATATCATTAGTTTTTACACATGGGATTACTCTTGCATGGGTCAATCACAACAGGTGTTTTGTGAAAAAAATGCATATTGATGTTTCGTGCAATGCACGAGAATCTTGCTTGTAATTATATAACGCAAATCACGGGCAGGAAGTGACATTTTTTTGACACAACCACGTTAACATGGCCACGTAAATCACTACCTAAAGTAAATACCATTATACTTATATCCCAATGCAAAAGGTTGAGTACATGTCCGAAGAGTAGAGTCGCACACCTGCACTCTGTCTCTCAGAATCTCTCTCTATCACACACACACACACCAGTTACGTGACGCCCAATTAAGCAGACACGTATGTTACAATTTGTGCACCCGCAGGTACATGTGATGTTGCGCATTTATTTAAGTCGGAAGGCGAACCCAAACAGTAGCTGCATTCATTCCCCTCTCGCCGCCTCTTCTCTGGTCGCCGTCGCCCGGTAGCCATGGCCCGGCCGAAGGTAACAACATATGCCATACTCCCGTCGGAGCGGCGCTTTAATATGGAAATTTTAGTGGTTATGCATGCATCTTTTTGTGCTAGAACTCCTATATAAGGGTTGACCGCTCGCTACCCGCGGACATGCGCGGGCGGTGGAAGAGGAAGGAGAAGGGAAGCGGGCTGTGGAGTAACGTTTTTTACCACAATTTCTTAGGAAACTGAGTGCAATAATTGAGTAGTTTTGCAAACTACCAGTACTACAACTGAAACGGTTCAAAACCTATACTCCCTTGCCAGCACGCGCTTCCCGCGTGAAGCGGTCAGCGTTGCCCTGGAGCGTCAGTGCCGCATTAATGCCTGGCCAGAGTGGAGGCGACCTCTCACTGGCGCCGGCTTTGAAGTGGCGCGACGGCCGAGAGAGCGCCGCTTCCTGGTGCACGCGACTGCTCCGCGTCGAGACTGGCCATAGGCCCTGTTTGGATCCATGGGTTAGAGTTAGTTTGAGCAATTTAGGGCACAAATAGCCCTAAAGTATCCAAGCATGAGGGTTTAAATTGGAGCAAGTTGCACCGAACCCACCAAAAAAAACTATCCCACCCAAGAGGTGCTAACTGGAGATAGTTCTCATTGGGACCACTAAAAAATCACTTTTCTCTCTCTCAAGTGCATTTATTGTCAATCTAACCCTCTCACCCAAACACCTCTTTGACTACAATTAGTTCAGGGTTAGTCATGAGTTAGTCTAACCTCTAGCTAAGTTAGAGTATCAAACAGGAGCAGTATAGGACATGCAAGTTGCTCAAAGCATACAGGAAAATTCGTACGTGAAAGGATTTTTTCTTTTTGAAAATGGAACGTGAAAGGATTTTTTTTAGAATGCTCTTGGCATGTCACTAACATGTGATGAGTTAACCGACCTCAATAGACGGCAAAAACGCCAACCCTCCGCACTTTAATAGAGATGAGGAGGGAGAAGCGATACAGGCTGCTGGATTACTAGAGATAGGTGTCGCACGGAAGCCAAGAAATATGGTGATAGCATGGGTTAGCCATGTACTAGTATGATGTAACGACAATGGGTTGCCGTGTATCGTACTCTTCCAGTCCACTGTGGAGATGATTGGTTAATTTTATATCGCTGAATAATATTAAATATTATGAGTGCAGACGCTCCACCACGAGGTTCCTTGCTCCTTCTTGGTCGTCCAGAATCTATGTTCTTCCACTCTATTTTTTTACGTGATCTTTGTTCATCCTTTTGCCAACACGCGATACATCTAGCATCAAGGTGCAGATGTTATGCAAGGATCGTTCCATCTATATGAAAAACACGTGGGACTGGAACTACGAGACGGACATGTACCCAGGAGTGGACGTACGAACCTGAGTAATGTAGCGCAGTAAGTGAAGTAGAAAGGCACAAATGGTATGAACATGCATGGCATATAGGGTGTGTTTGGCTGCATTCTCGTCTCAGCATAATTGTTCCCTCTTCATGCATGCTCAACTCAACACCCCTCCTCATGCATACTCTCTTCATGCATGCTTCTAGTGTATTTGTGCTAAACTAGTGTGGACTCATGCACCCTCGATACACTCTACCAAACACCCAAAAGTGGGTTGAGAAGGGAACTCTTGGGTGGCATTTGTCTCTTACTACGTACTACCACTAAATGTTGTACGTGCAATGCACGATGATGTTATGGAGTACTTGCCTAAGTACTCTACTACTACTATATTAGTTGGAGGCACATATTAACTTTTATATTTGTTTACGTGTATGCCTCGAGACCTTCCAACTAGACGTGTCTTTCTCTCCAGGTCGCACTTTGTATCTTTTATACCACTAAGTACTACTACGTGTAGTCTCCGATCCAGAAGTGGAAGAAGTGGAGACGCTCTACCACGCTGTTTTTTTACGCTGGGCTCTACCACGTTGTTCATGTCCCACTCCTTTCGCTGACATGTGGGACATCCAGCACGTGCCGTGTTCGGCACCCTTCGTCGTAACAGTTGAAACGCTAGCATTCATCAGAAATAAAAAATAATTATAAATCGGCAGTGATTACAATTTTTGTGCGAAGCAATCAGCAGTGATACTATACCACGCGGTTTCCTTGCTCCTCGATATCGGAAAGAATACTTCCGTTCGGCAACATGTGGGACGTCGACCATCCTGGTCCACTTGCCATGCACGCAGAACTCCAAGGGAGAGTCACCCAGGTCGTCGCGCCGCAGTAACAATGACTAGTGAGCCGTCAAATCACAGGCCCACTTCCCACTTTGAAGTTGCTCGGACGAAGGAACCATCATGACTTTGTTGAATTCCGCTTCTTGAAGAAAACTACTGTACCAGCAGTACTGCTAGCTAAAGTAGTTACTCCAACAAAGGCCTCCTTTCGTTCATAGGATAGGAATATGAAAATCATAGGAAGTGCGATGACATGCATCTCAATTCCTATAGAGAAAGAGATGCCATTTGATGCTTAGGATAGGAATTTTTCCATTTAGTCTAGGCTAATTTACTGGTAATTTGCTCTAAAAACTACAGTAGTAACTACTAGTACTGGTAGATGCTCGTACTCAGACACAGACACACACACTAACTACTAGTACTACTACTTCTCACATGCTGGCCAGACGTCGTCGTTCTCCTTCCCAGCTTTGTCGGCGACACCCCACCCTGCTTGGATCTCCGCCGACCTCTCCGCAGCAGCGCGTGCTTCCTTTTCTTTCTTGCGGCGGCGGGCCTCTCTTTTCTTGAGTGCTTTCTGACTTTCCGCTCCCTCTGTGTGGCTTTGGCCGCCTCTTGCTCTACCGCCCATTTGGCCTTGGCATCTTCAAATTCCTTCCACATAGTTGTGAGGTCGCGAGCGGTGATGAGCTCGGCACGGCGGGATGCCATCGCTTCCCTACCATTTTGTGTGCGGTCGTGGGCAGCGAGGAATTTGGCGCAGCGAGATGCCATCGCTGCCTTACCGGTTAGTGTGCGGCGTGGTGGCATGAACGACGCTTGGTGAGAGCTCTGGGGTGGAGTGGCCGGACAACCGTATAGTGCATTGGTTTGTCAAGAGCTCAAAGGACAGAAGACGAAGCAAATTTGAATTCTCCTTCAATCCTGGTCATTTATTACCGAGTAAAATGCATTGGCGGTCATCGAACTTGTCTTGATAGCTCACTTTGATCATTGTATACGAGATATGGTGATTATACGGTCACTGGCTCAGCATATAGCTCCGTATTTGTCTGGTTGACCAGTCAAACAGTCCGCATGCGCCTCATCAGCTCGTGTTCTTTATCTATCTACATGGTCCTACCTATCAATGGAGAAAGAAATACTGTAAAAACCAAAATTACGCGTATGTGGGGAATCAAATCATGGACTCGTCACTGCAACGCACCCTCGTCAGCCAAATGAAAATGAAATACTTCGCATCATACACTCATGCTCACGCTGTCAAAGCATGCTAATGCATGCACGTCGCCCTCTAAATCAAAGTCCTGCTCATGGCGCAACACAAACAACGAGCCCATCACCTGCGCGCCCCGGCGGTGCCTGACATTACTGTTTAGACGTTTGATGGAGGCCTACGCGAATGCCTAGCATGTATTCACCTGGCTCAACACCAACGGTCATACTCGGACCGCCTTGCTCATGTATATCATCCATCACAACGACAATCTATAAAACACCCTAAGCTAGAGAGGGTACTATGGTAGGATGGTACGGAGTATGTACTATTGTGAGCGACCGATCTTAGTGCCATTGCACACCGAAACCCCTTCCATCGCTAGCACGCGCTTCCCGCCTAAAATGGCCACCGTCTCTCCAGAATGTCAATGTCGCATTCACCGGACTAAACTACATGTGCAATTGGTGTGTCACTGACATGCGGGCCAGATGCCTGTTGGGCCCACATGTCAGTAACCCAAACGCATCTACAGTTAAGTCACTGAAGCAGCGTCCGCATTTACGCTCGATGAACCTACTCCGGCGCTAGTTGTCCATCCGTCTGCCATGGCTCATTGCCATTTGCCCGCTATATTTGTCGGTGTTCTGGGAACGGGGGTCCCCAGACTTGCCTACGTGTGACCTGCGGCGTGGCTCAAGTTGTGGCCCGGTGTGGCCCATCTTCATCGACTCAAGCTCAAGACCCTCGAGAGGGGCCAAGCCTCGCAGAGTGGATGACAGGAATCTTCCTTAGAGGCGGCCTCACCAGGCAGGCTCGTGAGGAGGCGGAGAGATCAAGGCAGGGTACCTCGCGAGGTGCTCATGACGCAAGCCATGACGATCGAGACCAGGCGGGCGCCAGGCGGGTGCCGGCCTAGGCAGTGTCCTTGTTTCCTCTTTGGTGCAAAGGGGGCAAGCACAGACCAAGGCATCAGGAAAAGGATACCATTTCGGTCAGGGGTGGGCGTTCGGTTCCCCCGAACCGAACGGTTCGGTACTTCGGTGTCTTAGATTTTTCGGTTTCCAAAAAACATGCACCGATCGGTCTACAAAAATTAACGAAACCGAGTATTCGGTGGCCCGATCGTTCGGTTCGGTATTCGGTTTTGGACCGAATAGACTGGACAGCTGGGACCTAGATGCATGGGCGCTGGCGCACTGCCACGCTAGGCTGGGTTGGACTAGCCGGCTCCCGGATGGAAGGTGCATTAATTAACCTTATCTGTTGTCTCTCGGCTGCGCTACGAATTGTGGTTTGTGTGGGCCAGATAACGACACGTGAGCGCTGAGCGCTGAGTGAGACAACATGCAGCACCTAGTTTCATTAAAAAAGGGAAGCAAACGGGCGTGTGCAAAGTTGCATGCGGATGTGCAGTGCATGTGAACGAGAATTAAGGGAATCAAGAGGAATTAAGAGGTGGGCCTCGGTACTTCGGTCAATTCGGTAGACCGAGCATGCAAACCGAAATTACCAAAGTAAATTTGGTTTCTCATAACCTCTAACCGAGGACAGTACCGAACAAATCGGTTTCGGTCATTTCGGCTTCGGTTCAGGTTAACTCGGTCCGGTCGTTCGGTTTTCGGGTTATATGCCCACCCCTAATTTTGGTGCAACGAGACCAAGACCAGCGGAGCGGCAGGATGGAGGTCACCATGGAGCCCAAGACGGCGTCATCGTCAGGGCCTTTGGCAGTCGAAGACCAAATTTAGTTAGGATAAGTGTACTAGATGTTCCCCTTCAAAATGGCCGTTGTTCGCGCCCTTCCCGCTCGATATTTGGGAAGAGGACCAGGGCCTCTATATATAGGGCTAGCCACCACAGTAGGAGGGGAGATCTAGATCTGGCGGAGAGCTAACAGAGACGAAGCAATTCCTCTCTAAACACACTAGCACAAGAACTCCTCCCCTCGCGAGGCAGTTCTTCCTTTGTATTGTTCATCATCAGCCCTGAGACAATCCACACACCACAAACCAGAGTAGGGTACTACAACACAATGGTGGCCCGAACTAGTATAAACCTTGCGTCCCTTGTGTTGTTAATCTTGCTAGCCTAGATTCCGAACGAGGCGTTAGGACGCGGGTTGGTAGAGGAGAGACCTTCATGCGCACCCCAGCGTTTGAACCTCAAGGGTCTGCCGGAACCCAAAATCCAACATTTGGCGCGCCAGGTAGGGGTGCGCCGGAATCCTTCCTTCCGCCATCTTGCATTTCACCGTCCATCACGTCCATGGCTGACGCTCGCCGAGCCCGGGCCAAGCGTCGGGCTGCCCTCGCTACCCATGTCGCCCAGACGGCTCCTGCCGGCGGGCCTCCCCGTCGTTCCCCGTCGGCTGTCGCCCACGCCATGACCGGCCCGGCGGGGAACGAGCAGCAGGCGTCGTCGCTGCATCCCTTGGTGCGGCGAGAAGGCCGCACTGCCACCCCATTGCTGACTCCAACGGGCTTGTCGTCGCACGCCCGTCGCGCCCCTGCGGACGCGCATGCCGCATTGCTCCTGGCACGTGAGCTCCTGCACTACCGCCCCGTCGACGACCTCTACGAGGAGTGGCTCGCTCGCATCACCGAGCTCGTCAGAGCAGTAGGGGGCTCCCCTGCGCCGTCTCTTTCGTTGCATCGCCCTCCGTCCTGTGCGGGCAACGCAGCCCCGGTGCGCCTCCGCCGCCTCCTCCCCAACAAGGCATCCTGGCTCCAAGGCGCGCGGCTCCTGGGCGGGACCCACCGCGCCGAGCGCCCGCGCAGCAAGAAAGGAGCTGCGAAGAAGTCCCTCGCCCTCAAGAAGGTGCTCGCGTGCTCCCCGCACCGGTGGGTCTTGATCGCATTCCTGCTCCAACGCGCCAAGACCCCACGCTGCTCCTGGCGGCAGCGCACCGACACCCCCAGGATCAAGCCCTTCGTCAGCAAAGGCCCCCGGTGGCCACCACAGGTTGTCGCGCCTTCACCGCCGAGCTGCGCAGCGTGGCCTGGCCAGGCAAGTTCAAGCCGGATCTGCCTCCTCGCTATGACGTCACCGTTGACCCTGTTGAGTTCCTCCAGCTCTATGAGCTGTGCATCGAGGCGGCCAACGGGGACGAAAAGGTCATGGCGAACTGGTTTCCCATGGCGTTCAAGGATGGTGCCCGCACCTGGCTCCTGAACCTGCCTCCCAGCATGATCTCCTCTTGGAATGAGATGCGCACCCGCTTCATCGCCAACTTCCAAGGCACTCGCGACCGGCCCCCGGCCATGAGTGACTTGCGCCACATCAAGCAACAACCTGGAGAGACCCTGCAGAAGTACATTCAGCGCTTCAACAACGCTCGCCTCAAGATCCCCAGGGTGACTAAGGAGGCCATCATTTCATCTTTCTCTGATGGCGTCCGCGACATCAAGATGAAGGAGGAACTGGCAATCCACGAAGACCTGTTGAAAGGATCGAGAAGACGTGTCTAGAGGGGGGGTGATTAGGCACTAAGTGCCCAAAGTAGCAGTTTTTAAATACTTTAAGTTTAAATGGAGTTTTAGCACAAGTTTAACAAACACAAAACATATCAAGCAAACATGCACAGAGTATATGAGCAGCGAAAAGTAAAGCATGCAACTTGCAAGAATGTAAAGGGAAGGGATTGGAGGATTCAAATGCAATTTGGAGACACGGTGATTTTTGAGCCTTGGTTCCGATTGGTGGTGCTATCGTACATCCACGTTGATGGAGACTTCAACCCACGAAGGGTAATGGTTGCGCGAGTCCACGGAGGGCTCCACCCAAGAAGGGTCCACGAAGAAGCAACCTTGTCTATCCCACCATGGCCGTCGCCCACGAAGGGCTTGCCTCACTAGCGGTAGATCTTCACGAAGTAGGCGATCTCCTTGCCCTTACAAACTCCTTGGTTCAACTCCACAATCTTGTCGGAGGCTCCCAAGTGACACCTAGCCAATCTATGAGACACCACTCTCCAAGAAGTAACAAATGGTGTGTTGATGATGAACTCGTTGCTCTTGTGCTTCAAATGATAGTCTCCCCAACACTCAACTCTCTCTCACATGATTTGGATTTTGTGGAAAGAAGGTTTGAGTGGAAAGCAACTTCGGGAAGGCTAGACATCAAGATTCATATGGTAGGAATGGAATATCTTGGTCTCAACACATGAGTAGGTGGTTCTCTCTCAGAAAATGTAAGTTGGAAGTGTAGGTTTGTTCTGATGGCTCTCTCCATGAATGAAGAGGAGGTGGAGGGGTATATATAGCCTCCACAAAAAATCTAACCGTTACACATAATTTACCAATCTTGGTGGGACCAAATTGAGAAACTCGGTCTGACCGATTCAGCAAATCTAGTGACCGTTAGGATTTTTGGTGCGACCGACATGCAACTCAGTAGGACCGATATGGTTAGGGTAAGGGCATAACGTAATCTCGGTGAGACCGATTACACAAACTCGGTGGGACCGATTTTGGTAATAAGCTAACCAGAGAGTTGGTCACGTAAACTCGGTGGGACCGATTCTGTAATCTCGGTGACACCAAAATGTTAAGAAAAGGAACCATAGAGTTTACATTGCAATCTCATTAGGACCGGTTACACAAACTTGGTGAGACCAAATTTGGTAATGGACATACACAGAGAGATTACAATCCCATCTCGGTGAGACCGAGATCCCTATCAGTGAGACCGTTTTGCCTAGGGTTTGCGGCAGTGGCTAAGACATCTGAACTCGGTGGCGCTGGATAGAAAGAATCGGTGGGGCCGAGTTTGACTTTAGGTTTAGGACATGTGTGGATGTGGGAAAGTAGTTGAGGGCTTTGGAGCATATCACTAAGCACTTGAACAAGTAAGCCATTAAGCAACACCTCATCCCCTCTTGATAGTATTGGCTTTTCCTATAGACTCAATGTGATCTTGGATCACTAAAATAGAAAATGTAGAGTCTTGTGCTTGGATCTTGAGCCAATCCTTTGTCCTTAGCATATCAAAGGGGTTCCACGTCCTCTAGTCCATGCCACTTCATTGTTGAACTTACCTGAAACACACTAGGTAAAAAAGTTAGTCCAACAAGGGATATGTTGACATTAATTACCAAAACCACCCAGGGAGCACTTGTGCTTTCAATCTCCCCCTTTTTGGTAATTGATGACAACATACATCAAAGCTTTAGATAGAGATATAGAGAATAGCATGTAAAGCTTTGGAAAGACATGTAACATGCATGGGCTCCCCCTACATATTTACAATCACGTGAATATGGAATATAGAAGCATGTGAGATCATAACCATGATAGAGTAGGCAATGTGTTACATGTATCTTGGCTATATGGATCAGAGCAAAGAATTGTGGGAAATGTACCTTCATGCTCATGAGTCCTTCTTGCAAATAGTATGTACATCAGCAAGAATTCCTCATACACATGACTGTGATGCATATACTTACCTTGTGGTCTTGAGTTGGCTTAGGATGGAATGAACCTGCGAAAATAAGGTTAGGTAACATAGATGCATCTACTAGCCAGAGCAAACAACAAGAAACCACAAGAGTACCAAGACTGGGATGACATGTAGAGAGTGAGTACCAAGTACCACATTGGATTTTAGACATGTCCCCAAAGGTAAAGATGTGCATTGAATTTAAAGAATTTCTTTCCCTTGAAAGTCTTGCTCCCCCATGAATCTAGCATGGGATACTGGGAGAAGATAGGGAACATAAAATCAGAGCTCAGGGAGATAAATGAACAGAGGTAGTGCAAATAAGCACATATGAACATGTGTTTCCCCTCTAGAAGACATGTAACATCTCTCCTCTTGAACACCAAGCATTTGGGATCCTTGAAGATTACTCTCTCCTTGAGTGTTCTCTCCCCCTAGAGATATGACTAAGCTTTGATGTGATCTCTCTATCCCCCTTTGACATCAATTTCCAAGAAGGGTCTTCTGGAATTTGTCGTGAATGGGTTTGGTCCTTGAGTCACAACACAAAGCAACAAGGTAAATGTGATGCTGGTAGAGGACAAGATTCATTAAGTGGAGCTGGATCAAGTGTAATACAGGAATAAATGGCAAAATGTTTTTCCTATAGTGAAATCGGTGGCACCGAGTAGTATGCTTTGGTTGTACCGAAGGAATTCGGTTGGTCCAAAAACGATAAACCGGTGTGACCGAGTTCATCACAAAGAAAACACTTGTCACCTCAGCTCACTAGACAAGTAAGATCTCACAAGGATATGTAAGGAATTAACTGAATGATTTGCAATGAATTGGATGCAGGGAATGCAGAACAGAAAATAAAAGAGAATATATCTAGATGAAGTTTTTTTGAAAAGGGAAATAGATATGCATGAGACAAATGCAAGAGCACAGAAAAGAACACAAGAGAACTTCATCTAGAGATGGTCGGCGATAAAGTCACCTATGTTGGAGTATATTGACTTAGGAGTCAAGTGAGATCACTTGATCATAGATCATACTCATCGTTCAATCTCAAAATGGGGTTACCATTTTTCATTTAGGCATCTTGATGTATTCACATATTGTCGAGTTGCTTTGACTCATGACTTGGAGTAAAGCTTCTCTAAGATGGAATAACATACCTTGGGTGGTGGTGTTGATCATGATCATGCAGTTGAACTTGTGTGGGTTGCTCAAGGTTGATGTAGCTCATCAAGAGTTGGGAGCACCACTTGGAATTTGAGTTCATCTACCTACATGGGTTAGTTTTTTTTGCAAGGAAGAGCACTTGTGTATCAAAATGATAATCATGAATTTCAACATAGAATTTGTCAAAGGATATGTTTGAATGGTTCCATGCTTCCTTGTCTTCAACCACCGTTGTGTAGAAACTTGGTGATGTAGAGATTGCTCAAGATGTGAGTGAGTTGCAATCTCATAGACTTAGATTCATCCAAGTACCTACAAGGGTCAGATAACATGCAAGGTGCAAATATATCCAAGACATAAGATAGTCATCGTAAGAGAAATGTCAAGGATTAGTCATAGGCTTATGCCTTGCATGTATCCAATGGATTTCCTACTGCAAGTTTGAAGCATCAATGATGTTCAATTCACCTCTTAACCTGCAAAACACTTTCTCATCAAGGGGTTTAGTGAATATATCCACTAATTGCTTTTCGGTGCGAACATGCTTAAGATTAATGTCCCCTTTGGCAACATGATTTCGAATGAAATGATGACGAACTTCAATATGCTTAGTTCGAGAGTGTTGCACGGGATTATGAGCAATCTTTATAGCACTCTCATTATCACAAAGTAATGGAACATGTTTCACATATATCCCATAATCTTTAAGAGTTTGGGTCATCCAAAGTAATTGAGCACAACATGAACTAGCTGCAATGTATTCCGCTTCGATAGTGGATAAGGATACCGAGTTTTGTTTCTTGGAAGACCAAGACACAAGATATCTACCAAGGAATTGACAAGTACCCGAAGTGGACTTTCTATCAACCTTGTCACCAGCATAGTCCGAGTCGGAGTAGACAACAAGATCGAATGAGGCCCTCTTAGGATACCAAATGCCAAAATTTGGTGTATGAATTAAGTATCTCACTATCCTTTTCACGGCCTTAAGATGACATTCTTTAGGAGCAGCTTGATATCATGCACACATGCACACACTTAGCATGATATCGGGACGTGAAGCACATAGATATAACAATGAACCAATCATAGAGCGATAAACCTTTTGATCGACCGGTTCACCATCTTTGGTCAAATCAAGATATCCACTAGTAGGCATGGGTGTAGTCATACCTTTGCATTCTTACATATTGAACTTCTTGAATAAGTCCCTGGTGTACTTTGTTTGAGAAACAAAAGTACCTTCCTTAGTGTGCTTGATTTGCAACCCAAGAAAGAATTTGAGTTCACTCATCATCGACATCTCAAACTTCTCCGACATTAGCTTTCCAAACTTCTCACTAAAATGAGGGTTAGTTGATCCAAATATAATATCATCAACATAAATTTGGCATACAAATAATACTCCATTGACCCTGTTAGTAAAAAGTGTAGAATCTATTTTTCCAATTTCAAAGCCTTTTTCAATAAGGAACTTGGTCAAGCATTTATACCATGCTCTAGGAGCTTGTTTAAGACCATAAAGAGCTTTGTGCAGTTTGTAAACATGATTAGGTTTCTTAGGATTAACAAAGCCGGGAGGTTGTTTGACATAACTTCCTCCTCTATTTCACCATTTAGAAAAGTACTTTTAATGTCCATTTGGTATAAGGTGATATCATGGTGATTAGCATAGGCAAGTAAGATGCGAATGGACTCAAGTCTAGCAACGGGAGCATAAGTCTCACCATAGTCCATACCTTCGACTTGTGTGTAGCCTTGGGCGACGAGACGTGCTTTGTTGCAAACTACTTGTCCATCTTCATCTTGCTTGTTGCGAAACACCCATTTGGTACCGATGATGTTGTGGTTGTTGTCGGGCTTCTCAACTAATGTCCACACTTGATTCCTCTCAAAGTTGTGTAGCTCTTCATGAATAGGATTTATCCAATCCGGATCTTCCAACGCTTCTTCAACCTTCATAGGTTCAATGCTTGAGATGAATGAATAGTGTTCACAAAAGGTAGCTAAACGAGTTTTTGAGCGAGTGATTCTCCCGGTTTGAATATCATTGTAGATTTTCTCGACGGGATGGTCTTTAGCAATTCTTGCTCGAACTCGTGAAAGCTTTTGCTTGGGTCTTGGTTGAACATCTTCTTCATCTTGTTCTTCTTCTTGGCCTTCTTCATTGTTGGCGTTGTCGTTCTCTTGTCGTGGTGGAGAAGGAGGTTGTTGACGTTCTTGGTGTACTTCCTCGTTTTCTTCACCTTGGTGTGTCCCACTTGGGGATGCTTCCGTATCAACTCTTGGTTCACCTTGTCGTGAGGTAGAACCTTCCACTTGGACGGACGAGGGACTCTCCTTCACCTCCGTTGGACGAATCTTGCCAATAGACAAGTCTTGGATTGATTCTGAGGGGGCTTTGTCTCCTACATCAATTGGAAATTGCTCTACTTGTGAGCCGTTAGATTCGTCAAACTTCACATCTACTGTCTCTTCAACCTTTCGGGTGAAATTGTTGTAGGCACGGTATGTGTGAGAGTTTGAGCCATAACCAAGTAGGAAACCTTCATGAGACTTAGGAGAAAATTTAGAACGATGATGCTTATCAAGAATGTAGCACTTTGAGCCAAATACTCGAAAGTATCCAACTTGGGGTTTGTTACCGGTGAGGAGCTCGTATGCCATCTTGCCGAGTAGCTTGTGAAGATAGAAGCGATTCGTTGCATGACAAGCTGTCTCAACCGCCTCCGCCCAAAAGTGCTTCGGCGTCTTGTACTCATCAAGCATCATTCGCGCCATTTCAATTAGCATCCGGTTCTTCCTCTCAACAACTCCATTTTGTTGAGGTGTGTGCGTAGTCAAGAACTCATGTGAAATCCCTTCTTCGTCAAGAAAGGTGTCCACATTTGCGTTCTTGAACTCTGTTTCGTTGTCGCTGCGAACCTTCTTGATCTTCACTTCAAATTGATTTTGGGCCTTCCTAGCGAAGTTTTTGAAGATCTTTTGAACCTGTGATTTATCATCGAGAAAGAACACCCACGTAAATCTTGAAAAATCATCAACTATAACTAGACCAAAAGAATTTCCACCGAGACTTTTGTAAGCGTTCGGACCAAAAAGATCCATGTGAAGTAGCTCGAGTGGCATCCTTGTGGTCATGATGTTCTTCACGGGATGCCTTCCTCCAACCTGTTTACCTGCTTGACAAGCGCTGCAAAGTCTATCCTTATCAAATATGACATCGTTAACACCAAGGATATGATTTCCTTTAATAAGCTTGTAAAGGTTTTGCGTGCCAACATGACCTAATCGTCTATGCCATAACCAACCTTTAGAAGATTTAGCAATGAAGCAAGTTCTAGGTTGAGCCTTTTTAGTGAAATCAACAATGTAAAGATCACATCTACGTATACCGGTAAAGACCATTTTATGATTATCTCTATGAAACACTTGGCAATCTACTTCAGTGAATAGGACATTGAAACCAAAATCAGCAAGTCTAGATACTGAAAGTAAGTTGTAGCCAAGAGATTCAACGAGCATAACATTTTGAATGGAGCTATCATGTGAGATGGCCACCTTACCGAGGCCAACCACCTTACCCTTTGAGTTGTCACCGAAAGTGACATACTTTCGAGGACCATCGTTTTCAGCAAGCTCACGAAACATGTCTTTATCTCCGATCATGTGATCGGTACACCCACTATCAAGAACCCATTCCTTTCCTCCTTCCATATATCCCCGAAGATTTGCCATAATACCAAAGTGTCTCATTGCATCATCAAGATCAAAGTCACTATCATCATCCTCATCATAGTATCTATGTTCAACATCGTCATGTGGTGGATCAAATCCTAGAGAGGGTGATTCGTTAGAGTGAGTTTGACAATGATCGTGTTTGTGAATTTTAATAGATTCGGAAATAATATTGCTAATGATTCCAACATTTCATTTGGCTTGCATAAGATTTGTAAGCTCAAATAGACAATCGCCAAACATGGGATCATTGGAATTCATCTTACTCAAGGCAATAGACTTATAAAGAATTTCATCTAGATTTTTCAAGGAATAGTCCAGAAATCGTTCCTCAAGAAATTTCCATATAGTGTAGGCACAGTCAAGAGTAGGCAAGTTTTTAATCAAGTTTCTAGGCAAGCCTCTAGTGATAAGATTAACAGTTCTAAGATTCCTGATCATGTCAATTGACTCATCAAGGGTAGGATGCATAGGATCAACATGAGGTGCACAAGGGCTAGCAATGTACTTGTTCAAATGATATTGATTGAAAATCACAAGCATCTCTTTTTTCCACTCATGAAAATACTCTCCATCAAGTATAGGCACTCTATGTCTAAGACTCCCCAAAGTAGACTCATCCATCTTCCTCCAATGGTGATTAAACCAAAGCAATGGAGACCAAGGCTCTGATACGAATTGAAAGGATCGAGAAGAGGTGTCTAGAGGGGGGGTGATTAGACACTAAGTACCCAAATTAGCAGTTTTTAAATACTTTAAGTTTAAGTGGAGTTTTAGCACAAGTTTAACAAACACAAAACATATCAAGCAAGCATGCACAGAGTATATGAGCAGCGGAAAGTAATGGATGCAACTTGCAAGAATGTAATGGGAAGGGATTGGAGGATTCAAACGCAATTTCGAGACACGGTGATTTTTGAGCCGTGGTTCCGGTAGGTGGTGCTATCGTACATCCACGTTGATGGAGACTTCAACCCACGAAGGGTAACGGTTGCGCGAGTCCACTGAGGGCTCCACCCAAGAAGGGTCCATGAAGAAGCAACCTTGTCTATCCCACCATGGCCGTCGCCCACGAAGGACTTGCCTCACTAGCGGTAGATCTTCACGAAGTAGGCGATCTCCTTGCCCTTACAAACTCCTTGGTTCAACTCCACAATCTTGTCGGAGGCTCCCAAGTGACACCTAGCCAATCTAGGAGACACCACTCTCCAAGAAGTAACAAATGGTGTGTTGATGATGAATTCCTTGCTCTTGTGCTTCAAATGATAGTCTCCCCAACACTCAACTCTCTCTCACAGGATTTGGATTTGTTGGAAAGAAGGTTTGAGTGGAAAGCAACTTCGGGAAGGCTAGAGATCAAGATTCATATGGTAGGAATGGAATATCTTGGTCTCAACACATGAGTAGGTGGTTCTCTGTCAGAAAATGTAAGTTGGAAGTGTAGGTTTGTTATGATGGCTCTCTTCATGAATGAAGAGGAGGTGGAGGGGTATATATAGCCTCCACACAAAATCTAACCGTTACACATAATTTACCAATCTCGGTGGGACCAAATTGAGAAACTCGGTCTGATCGATTCAGCAAATCTAGTGACCATTAGGATTTTTGGTGGGACCGACATGCAACTCGGTAGGACCAATATGGTTAGGGTTAGGGCATAACGTAATCTCGGTGAGACCGATTACACAAAGTCGGTGGGACCGATTTTGGTAATAAGATAACCAGAGAGTTGGTGAGGTAAACTCGGTGGGACCGATTCTCTAATCTCGGTGACACCAAAATGTTAAGAAAAGGAACCAGAGAGTTTACATTGCAATCTCGGTAGGACCGGTTACACAAACTCGGTGATACGGAATTTGGTAATGGACATACACAGAGAGATTACAATCCCATCTCGGTGATACCGAGATCCCTATCGGTGAGACCGATTTGCCTAGGGTTTGCGGCAGTGGCTAAGACATCTGAACTCGGTGGCGCCGAATAGAAAGAATCGGTTGGGCCGAGTTTGACTTAGGTTTAGGACATGTGTGGATGTGGGAAAGTAGTTGAGGGCTTTGGAGCATATCACTAAGAACTTGAGCAAGTAAGCCATTAAGCAACACCTCATCCCCTCTTGATAGTATTGGCTTTTCCTATAGACTCAATGTGATCTTGGATCACTAAAATAGAAAATGTAGAGTCTTGTGCTTGGAGCTTGAGACAATCCCTTGTCCTTAGCATATCAAAGGGTTTTTACGTCCTCTAGTCCATGCCACTTCATTGTTGAACTTATCTGAAACACACTAGGTAAAAGTGTTAGTCCAACAAGGATATGTTGACATTAATTACCAAAACCACCCAGGGAGCACTTGTGCTTTCACCTGTGCACATCTCTGGAGCTGTTCAACTTGGTGACCAAGTGCGCCAGGGCTGAGGAGGGACGCCTCTCCCACCTCGAGCTCCCAGCCACTGATCCTGAAGAGAAGAAGCCCAAGGCCTAGGACGTGAAGCGCAAAGGAGCAGTTGTGCTCATAGCTGAGCCAGACACCAAGTGTGGCAAAGGTCAGCCGGAGTCATCCAAGGGCAACCGGTACTGCATGTACCACGACCTCCACACTCACAACACGAACAAATGCCAAGAGCTCAGGGCCATGCGAGATGGACGTGTCGGCCGACGCCCCGAGCGCAGCGATCGGGGCTACGGCCGAGGAGGAGGAAGAAGTGGAGGATGATGGGAATATCGTGGGATCGTCAAGGGTGGCATGATCGCCCTCGCGAGGACCGTTGGCAGGACCAGCCTCGCGAGGATCGCCCGCAAGGCAACGCAGGCCTCCCTCCTCTGCCACTGCCCCCAAGGAGGAATGAAGACCAGCATCAGGACGAGGGGGCTGGGGGCTTCCAGGAGCCGTGTGTTATCGCTTGCATCTTGGGCAGAGCTCAAGCCCCAGCCTCTCAACGCATCTTCAAGCAGTTTGCTCGCGAGGTGAATGCAGTCCTCCCAAAGCTCGAGGCCTCGCGCCCTCTCAGGTGGTCCACATGTGCCATCACGTTCAGCTCAGCGGATCAGCTCAAATGCGCAGCAACAGCCGGGGTCCTCCTGATGCTCTGTTCCCCAGTCATCAGCAATGTGCAGGTCACCAGGACCCTCATCGATGGTGGAGTGAGGCTCAACGTTCTGTCTGTCGAGACGTTCAACAATCTCCAAGTGCCATATGATCAGCTTCAGCCAACCAAGCCTTTCTCAGGAGTCACTGATGGTTCTACCACCCTGATAGGGCAGGTCCGCCTCCCTGTCACCTTCGGACATCGCAAAAACTATCGTACTGAGCTCATCGACTTTGACGTTGCCCACATTCGCCTGCCATACAACGCCATCCTCGGGTATCCAACCCTAGCCAAGTTCATGGCAGTGACTCACCATGGCTACAACATCCTCAAGATGCCAGGCAGCGGTGGGGTCATCACAGTCCCCTGTGAGGAAAAGGATGCAGTGTGTTCTCTTGAGCGTGCCTTCCAGGCCGCGTCAATTGAAGACCCAGATTGCAAGAGCAGGAGCCTTCCCGATGCAGTTCCTAAGAAGAAGAAGACATCACCTGGTCTGAGCCCTCAGGAGGCAGGCACCTCCAGTGGCACGACGTCAGGGTCCGCGCCTGTTCAAGGGGCGCCTCCCTCCATCGCATAGGAAGGCGCGCTCGGCGCCCTCCTCGGGCAAACCTCGGGGGCTCTCTCGTGGAGGGCCACTGACTTTGCCCAGATCGCGAGGGAGGCGCTTGGGAACCACTTGGAGGCGTGCTTCGCGGCACGTTTCCCTCAGGAAGGTACAAAGCAAGGAAGGTCCAACCCTCAGGAGTTCATCACTAAAACGACCCAGGAGCTAAAGGAGTCAAGAGTCATGCGCGGCAGCCGCCGCTTACCCGCCGTAGCTCCCCATCCAGGCAAGGATGGTGGGCTGCACGTCTGCATCGACGTACCAGGGCTCAACCGAGTCGCGTCTCAGGAACGCCTTTGGCCTTCGCGCGTGGGACGTTGTGAGGGTCCGCCTCGCAGCTACGTTCGCATGCCTCTCGGCATGCCGAACGCGACCGGTGCTCATCAGCACCTGGTGCAGAGCATTCTAGAGGCTCAGGAGGTTAGGCGCAGCGTGGTACTGGCAGAGATGGAGATGGTCCTTGAGGAGCCGCCTAGGCCCCCAGAGCCTCCCGAGGCTCAGGGCCCTGTGGGCTCGTGAGGGTCGGCTTCCTCACAGCACGTCGTCAGCTAATCTGACACTCCTTCGTCTCCAACGGTATCAGGTGACATCTTTCAAGTTCCATTTCAATTGGGAGCGCCCCCAGGGCTGCATCATTCCTAGGTCGCGTGGGTCCGTCCCTGCGGCATGTATCTTTTTCTTATGTCTTCAGTTTACCTTGCTGGGGGCGCCTCTCGGGCTGCATTATCCCCAAGCCGCTCGGGCTAACCCAGTGGCATGTACCTTTCCCACATTTATCTAGGTCGTGTGCCTTGCACATTCGACCCGTTATGACTATCATCTGTTGCCTACCACGGGCACCTTTTCCTCCTTCATGCTGATCGCTTGCACGTTAAAAGGGGGGCACCTGAGCATCGCGACTCATGGGCTCTTACTGGCTCTCCTGCCCTCACCTCCTGGCTTTGTCCACGGCATCGCGACCTGGCATACCAGCGACGGCTACGCTCGCTCGAGGGCCGGGACCTGAGGACGTAGAGCATTGGCATCTAACCGATCTTGCAGGAACATACCATCAACAAAGGCCTAGAGCCAGGCGCAACCCGCCTTGAGGTAGGGCCCCGTGAGTCCCGTGCTGGCTCACGGGTGCCCAGATACACCTCGTCTAGCCCTACCGTGCCGGCCACGTGTCAGGGCGGGGCTGTACACGCCCCGGGGGCTCCTCCCGGAGGGGAGCCCCCTCCCCCGCACCAGTGGAAGCACCATGCTCTACGCTAGCTGACGACACTGCCGAGGAGCGGCTATGCCCGTACACATATGGAAGCGCTATGCTCCGCCCTGGTGAAAAACAACTGAGGGCAGCCCACGGCTGCATCAACCTCAGGGAGCCCAGAGCTTAGTGTCCGACCCAATCATAACACCTTCCCTCGGGAGCGCCGCGCGAGGGGGCTGGACACGGGGGCTGCGCCCGGGCCATGCCTGAGCGCACGCCACCCAGCTAGGTCCCTCGGACCTGGTCGTCGCACGCCTCTCCCCGAGCGGAGCCAAGGTATGAAGACCGTTTGAGCGTCAAGGGGGACACCTAAGCATCGCGACTCAGGAGCCTAACTAGTCACGTAGCCCCTCACCCCTTAGTTCCGAAAGGCTAAAGGCGGCTGAGGTATGCGCGGGGCCTGGCCCTGCCGACGTAGAACGACCAATCCACTCCTACACCTCCCTTCCCTATTTGCCGTTCGTGCATCAAGGGGGACTCCTGAGCATCGCGACTCAGGAGCCTAACTGGTCACGTAGCCCCTCACTCCTTGGTTCCGTCCTGGTTTCCGGTCGGGGCTAACGGCAGCTGAGGTATGCGCGGGGCTGAGCCCTGCCGACGTAGAACACAAAGCAAATAGGGGGGGGGAAGCTGCAAATTCTTGGAAATTCAGAAGCAAATATTACATACTATAGGTTGTTTCGCAATGTGAAACAAAAGTTTAAATGCCTCCACGAGGCATGGTGCATGTTGCAGGAACTAAAACAGGATAGAAGCCGCGAAGAGATCACTTCTTGGCAGCGCCGTCGCTTGTGGTGGGATCGCATTGGCCAGCTCCATCTCCTGAAGCCGCGGAGCTGGCAGCACCTCGCTTGGGCCCGGTGCTGAAGGCGCGGAACTTTGCCAGCAAGGCCTCCGCTCGGCCCTTCACAGCCTCAGCGGCAGCGGTGGCAAGCTCGCCGCTCATAGGTTCCAGCAGGCTGTCAAGGTCGGCGTTTGGGTCGTGAAGGTAGACGTGGCTGGGGACGCATGTCAGCGCCACGGAAGAAAGGACACGCGCTTCGGCCTTGGCTGTGGGGCCGATGCCGTCCGTGACATCTTCAAGTTCCTGGACCAAGAAGGGAAGCAGCTTGGCGGGGCCGTCCTCCGCGCCAGCCAGCGGCTTCTCCAATCCACCGTTGTAGAGCGTCTTAAGCGTGATGCGAGCTTGCTCCTCCAGCTTCGCGAAGGCCACCCGATCCTCAGCCAGGATCTTCTCCATGGCATCCAGCTCCTCCTTCAGCGTCTCCAGCCGGCCGTGATCGGCCGAAAGCTCAGCGTCACGATCCCTGATGGAAGCCTCCCGAGCTGTCATCCCATCCTCCTTCTCCTGGCGGCCCCGGATCTCCTTCGTGAGCTCCTCCCACAAACCTTGCAGCTCGTCCTCCAGCACCTTGCAGCGGCTCCGGACATTTGTAGCGTCACCCGAAGCTGCGTCGCGAGCGGCCTTGTCCTGGGAGGTGGCTTGCTTCTCCTCCTCGAGGGCCGACATGGCTTGGCTCAGCGCCGCTCGGACAGAGGCATCAGAGGGGACCCAGCCAGAGACCAACTCCCGGCGCCCGGCCACCATGCGGGGGTCGGCACCCTGGAGATCTTCTCGCAGCCAGCCCAGATCGGCTACAGCACGGTCCAAGGCGGCGGAAGGGGTCGGAGAGACGGCAGCTGGTGGGGTAGGAGGAGAAGACGGCAGCGTAATCACAACATTAGGCATTGGGGCCCTCTGAGCCTCGACGACCTCGACGACAGCGTCAAGCGCGGACACCTCTGGTGTTGCCAGGGCCACGGGGGCTGGATCCACGCCAGTGTGCCCCTCCTGGCCTCGCAAGGATGACCGACCAGGGGAAGCACAAGCCTCGCTGCCTCTTTCCCCGCAGACGAAGGTGCCGCCCCGGCAGATGAGCTTCCCCCAGTCAAGGCCACCGAGGCCCCTTTCAACCTTTTTGCTGCGGGCGGTGGCCTAGTCAAAGAAATACGGACGTCAAGCCTTGGCGACGGAAACAAGAAGCAAAGCAGAAGTCGAGCACTTACTGTTCGGCATTCACGGGCTCAAGCGGTCTCCGGCAAAACATGAAGCCTGAAAGCCTCCTGCGGGGATCAGCCTCGGGAGGCCCGAAAGCAGAGGGCGCATCAAAGGGGCTGGAGCTGGCTTTAGGCAGCCCCAGGGCTGGAGTAGACCCTCGAGAGAGCAACCCAGTCCTGTCATTCCTTGGGACCAAGGGCGGGTCCTCTCCCCCTCGCCTGGCGCCGGCCTCGTCGTCGTCCGGCATGGAACGGAGGGCCCTGGACCTACGCAGAGGGGAGGTCTCACCTGTCCACTCGACGGTCGATTCGGAGTCATGTTCTTCCTCCTCTTCCTTCTCCTCGCCTTGCTCCTCCCCCTTGCTGGAGTCGTTGGAGGACAAATCCACCATCGCCCTCGCCGCCAGATCCTCGGGAGCTTCCGCCGGCACCAGTCCATCCCCATTGAAGGTGGGCATGGCGCTCACTGCCAGCTCCGAGTCATCACGAAGGAACAAGGGGACCGGAGCGCCCTCAGGGCTCACCACGACCTCCCCGACCAAGGAGTGGAGGGCCGCAGCCAGGTCCTCATCGGCCAGGGCCTCAGAGCTCAGGCAGGGGGCGGCGTCTGCATCCTCGAGCCTCCACAATGGGTGCGAGTGCACCTGAAGTGGAGCCACCCAGTGCTCCAGGAGCTCCCTCAGGAGCATGGCCCCGGTCAGCTTCGCCGCCCCCAAATTGCCCGGACTCAGGTCCACATTCATCTCCTTCAGCACCATGTTTGCCCAACGGTCGTCAAGCTCCACGCGAGACCACGCGCCGACGGCCTTGGGCTGCCCCGTAGGCAGCGCCAGCCGAGGGTGGATGCGCCCGACGTCCATCATGACCCACTTGCTCCAGAAGCCTTCAATCTTCTTCCCCGTCTTTGATATGGCGTTGGATTTGGAGCATGCAATAAAGCTAGCACATGCGGTGATGTGGGCACCAGAGACTCGGAGGGAGAAGAAATGGCGCAGCAGAGCCACTGAGGGCATCACTTCAATGTGAGCCTCACAATAGTAGGCAAAAATTGCCAGGAGAAGGACAGAATTTGGGAGGAGATGCAGGGCGTGCAAGTTGTATTGGCGAAGAACAGCAAGGAAAAACTCAGAAAAAGGAGGCACTAAACCAGCGATGATGGCGCTGATGAAGAACGGGTAGAAGGTGCTCCCCTTGCCTTCCGGTTGGGCGAAGCCGGGCTTGAGCACAGTCACCCCCGCGTTGCCCTGCGCCACCGTCATCAGGCACATGAGGGCGAGGTTCTTCTCCGACATGTTCGGGGGATCCAGAGCCGGCGAGTACCAGGCCAGTGGGGCCCTGGCTGGGGTCTTGTGAGGCACCATTAGTTGCCGGGGGTGAGAGATTGAGGCAGATCTGGAGGATTCCGGAGGCGAAGAGGAGAAGAGCGACAAAGGGCATCTGGAGCAAGACGGATGGGAGCAAAGAAGGTAAGCCTGACCTGGGCCGCCCCTTTTGACAGTTGGGTAGTTGCCGAGGCGTCGTGGGGAAGCGGAGACGCCCCGCCCAATCGACCGCCACGCAGCGCCCAAGGCCGCAGGCTGTTGGGGCCCATGGCGCTTCGCACTTGCCCCTTCGCTTCTCTGCGAAGCCAAGTCCGGGCACGCCTTGGGCCCGGGGGCTACTATCGGCGTTCTGGGAACGGGGGTCCCCAGACTTGCCTGCCTGCGACCTGCAGCATGGCTCAAGTGGTGGCCCAGTGTGGCCCATCTTCATCGACTCAAGCTCAAGACCCTCGCGAGGGTCCAAGCCTCGCGGGGCGGACGACATGAAGCTTCCCCAAAGGCGGCCTCACCAGGCAGGCTCGCGAGGAGGCGGAGAGATCAAGGAAGGGTAACTCGCGAGGTGCTCATGACGCAAGCCATGACGATCGAGACCAGGCGGGTGCCGGCCTGGGCAGTGTCCTTGTTTCCTCTTTGGTGCAAAGGGGGCAAGCACAGACCAAGGCATCAGGCAAAGGATACCATTTCCGTGCAACGAGACCAGGACCAGCGGAGCGGCAGTTTGCAGGTCACCGTGGAGCCCAATACGGCGTCATCGTCAGGGCCTTTGACAGTCGAAGACCAACTTTAGTCAGGATAAGTGTACTAGATGTTCCCCTTCAAAATGGCCGTTGTTGGCGCCCTTCCCGCTCGATATTTGGGAAGAGGACCAGGGCCTCTATATATAGGACTAGCCACCACAGTAGGAGGGGAGATCTAGATCTGGGGAGAGCCAACACAGACGAAGCAATTCCTCTCCAAACACACCAGCACAAGAACTCCTCCCCTCACGAGGCAGTTCTTCCTTTTTATTGTTCATCATCAGCCCCTGAGGCAATCCACACACCACAAACTAGAGTAGGGTATTACACCACAACGGTGGCCCGAACTAGTATAAACCTTGCGTCCCTTGTGTTGTTCATCTTGCTAGCCTAGATTCCGAGCGAGGCGTTGGGACACGGGTTGGTAGAGGAGAGATCTTCGTGTGCACCCCAGAGATCGAACCTCAAGGGTCTTCCAGAACCCGAAATCCGATGATATTAACTTGAGCCCCAGCTCCCTGCCATAGCCAAAGACCCACACTTATTCACCTACGGTCCCTTCCTTCTTTCGACACCACTTCAACCATGGCCTCCTGGCGCTCCGAAGCTCCCTTGGACGTACTGTCGCAGAAGCAGACGAGGGACATCAGCGGCTCCCCTCCGGGTGCGCTCCAAAGCTCTCTTCGATGTACTCTCACAGGAGCAAATGAAGGAGATCACCGGCACCCCCCCCCGGCCGCCCTTCGCCGCTGTGACGCCCGGGTAATTATGCTACAGTAATCCCCACTAATGTTGCCACGTCACCTCGGTTACTGTGGATAAACTCGCGTTAGTTCGAAACCGGTTCGAATTCAAAATCAAAACAAAAGCAAAGATAAAAGGTTTCAAAACAAAGACTAAAAATGTTCGGGGGTTGTCTAAAATAGCTAACCTAATTATGGTGGGGTGCACTAATTTTGGTAAAATGCTTTGGCATTTTAAGTAAACTAAAAACAGAAAAGAGAAATAATAAAAGAAAAAGGAAAGACAAAAAAGGGGGGGAAGGGAAAACCCCTGGCCCATTCCCCCTGGCCCATTCCCCCCTGGCCCGGCCCAGGCGCCGGTCGCTTATCCCCTCACCCCCCGCGGTAAACCCTAGCCGCCCCACACTTCCCCCCCACGCGCCCCGACCCACGCTCCCCTGCTCCCTCGCCCGATCCAGATCGGGGCGAGACCCCCGTCGCCCCCCCCCCCACCTCGCCGCGGCCCCCGCCGCCCACCGCCGCCCGGACCCCCCCCCTCATCCTCCTCTCCACCGTCCGGGGTCCCCTCCTCCCCTCCGTCGCCCCCAAGCACGAGCAACCGCCGCCGCGGGTTGATCCCGACCCCCTCCGCCTCCCCGACGCCGGCGAGCTCGCCCCCGCCCGCCTCCTCGCCGGTCGTCACCGCCCTCCACCGAGCCCGCTCGCATAGACCCGGCGCGCCCCGATGTGAGCTCGCCCCCTCCCCCTCCGTCGTTCCCCTCTCTCCCCCCTCCCGAACGACGCCGCGCCCGGAGCCCCGTCGCCGGCTCCGCCCCGGCTCCGGCCACCCGCGGCCACGCCGCCTTCCCCCCCCCCGTGCCCTCTCCTCCCCCCTCGCCGAACGGCGCCCTCGTTCCCCCCTCCCGGCCACCGAACCCCCGGGTCCCTATCCTCTCCTCTTCCCGAACGGCGCCGTCGCCGGAGCTCCGTCTCCGGCGACCCGAACCTCGCCCTCGTTTCCCCCCGGTCACCGGACCGCTCGACCCTCCGTCTTGGGCGCCGCTAGCCCCGGTTGCGGCCCCGTTCCCTCTTGGCCGTGCCTTGCCTCGACCTTGCGCCGGCGACCGTTGGCCGGCGCCCCACTGTGCCCCGGTGGCCTGCGCCGACCGCCCTCGCCACGCCCACGGCCACGCCTCCCCGGTGCTCCTGGTGCCCCGCTGCGGCAACCCCGCCGTGGCCACGGCCACGCCCCGCCCCGGGCAGGCTACGGGCTCCCTGTCGCCCTGGCCGGTTGTCCGCTCCAGCGCCCGAACCCACCGAACCCGTTTGGCCCTGGGCCAATGACATGGGGGCCCCACCCCCCTAAAAAGAACGGTTTTTATTAAAACAAAAATAAAAATAAAATGAAAATGAATTAAAACTAATTAACTAATTAGTTAATTAATTAATTAATTAAGTATTTAATTAATCTAATTAATTCTGTTTAATTAACCCTAACCACTAATTAACCTAATTAACTAAGGTTAATTAACTTTGATTAGGCTAATTAAGTTAATAGAGTATGACGAACGGGACCCACATGTCAGGGTTGACTCAGTCAACCCCTGTTGACTGCTGACGTCAGCATGACATCATGCTGACGTCATTAATACATTTTTTCGAATTAATTAAATAAATAATTAAATTTCAGAAATTAATAAAATCTTTAGAAAATCATATCTTTTAATCCGTAACTCGGATTAAAATGTTTTCAACATGAAAGTTGCTCAGAACGACGAGACGATTCCGGATACGCAGTCCGTTCGTCCGCCACACCCCTCTAACCTATCGAACCCGCAACTTTCCCCCTCCGGCTCCTCTGCCCGAAAACACGAAACACCGGGAATACTTTCCCGGATGTTTTCCCCCCTTCACCGGTATCACCTACTACCGCGTTAGGGCACACCTAGCACCGCTCATTGTCACGTCACGCATCGTCGTGTTTATGTTTGCATTGTATTCATTGTTTCTTCCCCCTCTTATCTCCGGTAAACTACGAGACCGACGCTGATGCCACCGAGTACGACTACGTCACCGACGACCCCTCCTTGTCTGAGCAACCAGGCAAGCCCCCCCCTTGATCACCAGATATCGCCTATTCTCCTCTATACTGCTTGCATTAGAGTAGTGTAGCCTGTTACTGCTTTCCGTTGGTCCTATTCTGATGCATAGCCTGACATTGTTGCTACATCTGTTGATACCTTACCTGCAATCCTAAATGCTTAGTATAGGATGCTAGTTTATCATCATTGGCCCTACATTCTTGTCAGTCTGCCTTGCTATACTATTGGGCCGTGATCACTCGGGAGGTGATCACGGGTATATACTATACATACATACATACTATACAGATGGTGACTAAAGTCGGGTCAGCTCGAAGAGTACCCGTGAGTGATTCACGGATTGGGGGCTGAAAGGACCTTTGTCCCGACGGCCCTCTGTGTGGATCTTTGTGGCGGAGCGGCAGGGCAGGTTGAGACCACCTAGGAGACAGGTGGGCCTGGCCCTGTTCGGCGTTCACGGATACTTAACACGCTTAACGAGATCTTGGTATTTGATCTGAGTCTGGCTACGAGCCTATACGCACTAACCATCTACGTGGGAGTAGTTATGGGTATCCCGACGTCGTGGTATCAGCCGAAGCACTTCAGACATCAGCGACGGAGCGGCGCGCGCCGGATTGGAACGTAAGCCTGCTCTTGTATTAAGGGGGCTAGTTCTGCTTTCGGCCGCGTACGCAACGTGCAGGTGTGCTATGGGCGATGGGCCCAGACCCCTGTGCGCTTAGGTTTAGACCGGCGTGCTGGCCTCTCTGTTTTGCCTAGGTGGGGCTGCGACGTGTTGATCTTCCGAGGCCGGGCATGACCCAGGAAAGTGTGTCCGGCCAAATGGGATCAAGCGTGTTGGGTTATGTGGTGCACCCTTGCAGGGAAGTTAATCTATTCGAATAGCCGTGATCTTCGGTAACAGGACGACTTGGAGTTGTACCTTGACCTTATGACAACTAGAACCGGATACTTAATAAAACACACCCTTCCAAGTGCCAGATACAACCGGTGGTCGCTCTCCCTCAAGGATACGAGGGGAGGATCGCCGGGTAGGATATGCTATGCGATGCTACTTGGAGGACTTCGACCTACCCTCTTCTACATGCTGCAAGACGGAGGCTGCCAGAAGCGTAGTCTTCGATAGGATTAGCTATCCCCCTCTTATTCTGGCATTCTGCAGTTCAGTCCACTGATATGGCCTCCTTACACATATACCCATGCATATGTAGTGTAGTTCCTTGCTTGCGAGTACTTTGGATGAGTACTCACGGTTGCTTTCTCCCCCCTTTTCCCCCTTTCCTTTCTTTCTGGTTGTCGCAACCAGATGCTGGAGTCCTAGGAGCCAGACGCCACCGTCGACGACGACCCTACTACACTGGAGGTGCCTACTACTACGTGCAGCCCGCTGACGACGACCAGGAGTAGTTTAGGAGGATCCCAGGCAGGAGGCCTGCGCCTCTTTCGATCTGTATCCCAGTTTGTGCTAGCCTTCTTAAGGCAAACTTGTTTAACTTATGTCTGTACTCAGATATTGTTGCTTCCGCTGACTCGTCTATGATCGAGCACTTGTATTCGAGCCCTCGAGGCCCCTGGCTTGTATTATGATGCTTGTATGACTTATTTTATTTGTAGAGTTGTGTTGTGATATCTTCCCGTGAGTCCCTGATCTTGATCGTACACATTTGCGTGCATGATTAGTGTACGATTGAATCGGGGGCGTCACAAGTTGGTATCAGAGCCGACTGCCTGTAGGAATCCCCCTTCCACACTCCTTGGCCGAAGTCGAGTCTAGTCGTTGAAAAACTTTTACTAACATGGCTGTGTGGCCCATGGGCCCACGTCGCCATCGGGAGGTATTAGGATCTTTTATTCCTCGACCTTTACTCTGGGATTCTGAACCCTCTTCTATTCGGGTTAAACGATTTCTACTAAAAACTAACTTTAGGTTCTCGAAAATACTTTCTCCCGGAGAGCCCCTTCAGTCCAGATGGTCACCGACTGCACCAGAAGATTTCAGAGATACTCTTTGATATTCTCTCGAGACCTTGTGCCCATCACTTTTGCTATTCCCGACCACCGGTAAATCCTTATGGATAACTACTTACACTTGCCATTCTTACGATCATTCCCCATTGGTCTTGTTATTACAAGATACCCTGAGAAACTCGTCGTGGTTTCGATAATCCCTTGAGCTTACTGCCTTGCTGTTCTTGTCACTTGAATACCCCTACGGTTAATTCTCGCATTTATCGAGTATCTGCCCATCCCTCAGTTGTTCATGTGTTACACAAAAGTCTTCGAATTACCAACCGATATTCCGAAAATCCTCAGCAACCTATTGCTCTGGAATTTCTTGTTTGCTTTCATTATGATTAATCCCATAAGTATAGAAATCTTATTGACATTCCTTGTCATTATCATTTTGAGTCTGTTGACTCAATATGTTGCGAATACACGCAATCATCATTGATCCTTATAAATTACCTTTCCGGCTGAGCTTCCATTCTTTTAACTGGAATTGGTTCTCGACCAATCCAATTGTCTTTGATTGTACCCTAAGGCTATTCAACTTATCCATCCCTAATCAGAGCATTGCTTCTGATCCCTTGATTTGGAAATCTTAATTCCTTGGCATTTGACAATTGAGTTAGTCAGTTGTTTCTATAATTTGATCTCCTTGCATTCTTCTTCCTCTAGTTGAGTACCGATGCTCACGTCAGATCCCTTGTGGACCACCAGATCCTTTGTTGGATTTTATCTGACAACGCCCTTCATATTCAATAACCTTGTGAGCCTTTCCTCTGATACATAATGCCTTTGGTAAATTGTATCCTTTGCTTTCTCAACCATGCTCTGCCTTTGAGCTTGAGTTAATTACTTCTGAAGATTTGGTATATGATTCTAAGATGCCCCAATGGGTTGAACCTATGCCTTCCTTAATAGGTGTGAACTCGAAAGTTTTCACGAGTCGTACTTTCTGGTATTTTGCCAGATAAAATTTCAAAACTACAACTTCATTGAGCGCGAGAAGTGAATGAAAGGTTGTGCATTGGAGAAGTGGGAGTCGACCTTGAACTTTGCGTTCATGCCCATGGACACGATGTACATCTTCTCATCGAAGCTTCTTTTAAAATTAATTATTCCCTTGGTATAATTTCATCTTATATCTGGGATTTGATGTTTTGCAATCGTGGTCCCGGCCATATTGTTCTTCTTTGATCCCGTTTCTCGGACAAGTTAAATTACTTGTCTTTTGCACATCATTTCACCTGTCAAGCTTCTATTCTACTCTACCTTCGAGTATTACCCCCCTGGTATCTCGAGATTATCATGGAACTGCATAACTTCTTATGAGTTCTTCATCAAGTACTACCTTCCCACTGATTCCAATTTTTCACGGGCTCTGAGTTATTAAACACTCAAAGACACCGATAACTGAACCGAGTCCGCTCTACGGTTCAACAACTCTTCAGTAAGCTTCTATAAGTACGAGTTTGTTACCCGATCACGCCATTCCTAGCCTGTTTGGCTATATCATTGTCGTGACGATTCTAACGGTGCTACCTGGTCCTTATTCTCGGAGCACCAATTTTCGACGATGAACTAACCTTACGTCGATTTTCCTCGTCATAACCTTTCACCTTAAACAACAAGCTTGAGTTCGAGTTTGTGTCGTAACTGTGGTTCCAATAACCTCTTGCTTCATCATTCCTTTGACTTGATGTCGTCGCTGATTGACTACATCTGCATGAAATCTCTCGACAATTGTGTCGTGGTCATCATCAACCTTATGAGCTCTTCCAGGAATTCAATTGAATTCATAATGGGTAATACCATCCTTGCCCCTCGATGATTCCTGTTCTCATCGACCACCTTATTGCCTTCCGTTCAACACAACTTGTTCGTGTTTTGTGTAAACCTTGAGATCACTGCTACCCAGCAGTTGATCTTCCTTACCTCGGAAGTATTACCATCTCTTTTTGTCAAGAATGTGGTGAGAATTTCACCACCTCTTAATAATTCTTGATATCATAATACTTCTTGCCATCTTCGTTCATTCCTTGGTCCCCGTATTGTTTTCAACCGGAATACCGACAATGGAGCTATGACGTGTGAATTCAAAACTTCTAACAACCCTATTGCTTTGAAGTGAATGGGCGATAGTTCATTCTAAGTCCTTCGCTAATTGAATCACCATTCTAACATTGGTCGTGCAACCCAACCCGTACTTCGGGCGCACCCTTCAACCAGTGTTTAATTGTGTATGTTTTCCTCGAGCATACTTCCTTATATCATTTGATCTAACAAATGTTATCCCATTGTTCACTTAATGGTGGAAATCCATCTTTTGGGAATCTCGGTGAATTGCCGTTGAGTTCACCAGACACCTCCTTGTCCTCTCCTTGGTTTAATGGTGAACTATTGCTTCAGAAACCCGCTCCCATAGTTCATTTCCCGAGAAGCTTGCAATGCCATTTCAACGATTTGTGTTGCGCCTTTTCTTCTCAGACATCCTGAATCTCAGGTATCCTGACACCAATCGGATCTGAATCTCGGTCAGATATGATGGTTGGGACACCTTTCCAAGAGTTATGATGTTGATCCTTTGATGACCCGCTAACATGATGTCATGCCTAGCACCCCCCCCCGGCTGGAGGACCTATCAATATAGATTCCTTTTCAGCAAGGTTATCCATTCATCCATGAGGAAATTGTAAGACTTATTCTACAAGTTATTCCAGATGGATCCTTCGTGATTCCAAAGTCTGATCTTCACCTGAAGGCCATGTCAATGCTATCTCGAAGCATGTCTGCGATACTCTGATTTTCAACAAGAACATCCGAAGCCCAATGCTAAATGTTTCTTGCTCAATTATCCGAACACCGTTGTATGGGTAATGTCATGAAATTTCTCTCCCCTTACCTAAAGGGTTTTCTACATTATATCCTGTCATGGATATCATGCTCTGCTTATCCTTGGGAAGGATATACCCCCGAAATATGTGTTTAAACACATTTTTCCTTTCCATTGTTCTGTTTAACCTAATGATCACATTTTCCTTTCCATGGGTCTGTTTGACCCTTCTTGTGACCTATATAATCTAAGCAGTGATAATCCCCTGCTTAGGTAAGCACCTCGTTGTACCACTCTGTAAGTAAGACCCTATTACTATTGTTGATGACATTCCAGTAACCACCGATGGACGAGAACCTTGCCTATTGGTCCGCCTCGTTCAACGAGCAGGAAAATGGTTCTCTTCGTCCCTCGCCCTTGGTACCTATGTTGTTGCCGACATGACCCTCAGACTCTCCTCTAACATGCCTTGCTTACATGATCGTGCAAGATGTCACCAACCTTCTACTTTTAACCACATGGTGGGCCCATAACCCACAGTTTCACAGGATCGAAACCTGACTCTCCTGTACACCCCCTGTTCCCAAAGTTATTCCTCACGCTTGACTTTGTATGTAATTCACGGGCCACTTGCCTGTAGATCTATTCTGGTATCGGACGCAATACTTATACCCGTTGCTCTGAACCCTTTCGCACCCTGCTTCAGGCAATGAACGATTGCCTATCCGCTTGAAACTTCTTATCGCCCTGTCTTACTTTGCTCTCGATGTGTGTCGTTTGTTCAACTCGCGAGATACTCATAAGTTCATTCTGGGGATACCCCCAGATGATTTTCACTTATAACATCCTTGCATTGTAGAGCTACCCCTTACCTATTCGTAAGTACGATGGAGTTCACGAAGAAATGGTGGCGAGTTTATCATGATGCATCGGAATAAAGGATTGAAGACATCAACGAAAGGAACTAACTTCGTCGAGAAGATCCGTTAGAATATCGTAACCAGAACTTTCCCCTTACTTCCCTCTTAAATCTCGGGACGAGATTTCTTGTAGTGGAGGAGAATTGTGACGCCCGGGTAATTATGCTACAGTAATCCCCACTAATGTTGCCACGTCACCTCGGTTACTGTGGATAAACTCGCGTTAGTTCGAAACCGGTTCGAATTCAAAATCAAAACAAAAGCAAAGATAAAAGGTTTCAAAACAAAGACTAAAAATGTTCGGGGGTTGTCTAAAATAGCTAACCTAATTATGGTGGGGTGCACTAATTTTGGTAAAATGCTTTGGCATTTTAAGTAAACTAAAAACAGAAAAGAGAAATAATAAAAGAAAAAGGAAAGACAAAAAAAGGGGGGGGAAGGGAAAACCCCTGGCCCATTCCCCCTGGCCCATTCCCCCTCCCCACTTGGCCCTCCCCCCCTGGCCCATTCCCCCCCTGGCCCGGCCCAGCGCCGGTCGCTTATCCCCTCACCCCCCGCGGCAAACCCTAGCCGCCCCACACTTCCCCCCCACGCGCCCCGACCCACGCTCCCCTGCTCCCTCGCCCGATCCAGATCGGGGCGAGACCCCCGTCGCCCCCCCCCACCTCGCCGGCGGCCCCCGCCGCCCCACCGCCGCCCGGACCCCCCCCCCTCATCCTCCTCTCCACCGTCCGGGGTCCCCTCCTCCCCTCCGTCGCCCCCAAGCACGAGCAACCGCCGCCGCGGGTCGATCCCGACCCCCTCCGCCTCCCCGACGCCGGCGAGCTCGCCCCCGCCCGCCTCCTCGCCGGTCGTCACCGCCCTCCACCGAGCCCGCTCGCATAGACCCGGCGCGCCCCGATGTGAGCTCGCCCCCTCCCCCTCCGTCGTTCCCCTCTCTCCCCCCTCCCGAACGACGCCGCGCCCGGAGCCCCGTCGCCGGCTCCGCCCCGGCTCCGGCCACCCGCGGCCACGCCGCCTTCCCCCCCCCCCCCCCGTGCCCTCTCCTTCCCCCCTCGCCGAACGGCGCCCTCGTTCCCCCCTCCCGGCCACCGAACCCCCGGGTCCCTATCCTCTCCTCTTCCCGAACGGCGCCGTCGCCGGAGCTCCGTCTCCGGCGACCCGAACCTCGCCCTCGTTTCCCCCCCGGTCACCGGACCGCTCGACCCTCCGTCTTGGGCGCCGCTAGCCCCGGTTGCGGCCCCGTTCCCTCTTGGCCGTGCCTTGCCTCGACCTTGCGCCGGCGACCGTTGGCCGGCGCCCCACTGTGCCCCGGTGGCCTGCGCCGACCGCCCTCGCCGCGCCCACGGCCACGCCTCCCCGGTGCTCCTGGTGCCCCGCTGCGGCAACCCCGCCGTGGCCACGGCCACGCCCCGCCCCGGGCAGGCTACGGGCTCCCTGTCGCCCTGGCCGGTTGTCCGCTCCAGCGCCCGAACCCACCGAACCCGTTTGGCCCTGGGCCAATGACATGGGGGCCCCACCCCCCTAAAAAGAACGGTTTTTATTAAAACAAAAATAAAAATAAAATGAAAATGAATTAAAACTAATTAACTAATTAGTTAATTAATTAATTAATTAAGTATTTAATTAATCTAATTAATTCTGTTTAATTAACCCTAACCACTAATTAACCTAATTAACTAAGGTTAATTAACTTTGATTAGGCTAATTAAGTTAATAGAGTATGACGAACGGGACCCACATGTCAGGGTTGACTCAGTCAACCCCTGTTGACTGCTGACGTCAGCATGACATCATGCTGACGTCATTAATACATTTTTTCGAATTAATTAAATAAATAATTAAATTTCAGAAATTAATAAAATCTTTAGAAAATCATATCTTTTAATCCGTAACTCGGATTAAAATGTTTTCAACATGAAAGTTGCTCAGAACGACGAGACGATTCCGGATACGCAGTCCGTTCGTCCGCCACACCCCTCTAACCTATCGAACCCGCAACTTTCCCCCTCCGGCTCCTCTGCCCGAAAACACGAAACACCGGGAATACTTTCCCGGATGTTTTCCCCCCTTCACCGGTATCACCTACTACCGCGTTAGGGCACACCTAGCACCGCTCATTGTCACGTCACGCATCGTCGTGTTTATGTTTGCATTGTATTCATTGTTTCTTCCCCCTCTTATCTCCGGTAAACTACGAGACCGACGCTGATGCCACCGAGTACGACTACGTCACCGACGACCCCTCCTTGTCTGAGCAACCAGGCAAGCCCCCCCCTTGATCACCAGATATCGCCTATTCTCCTCTATACTGCTTGCATTAGAGTAGTGTAGCATGTTACTGCTTTCCGTTAATCCTATTCTGATGCATAGCCTGACATTGTCGCTACATCTGTTGATACCTTACCTGCAATCCTAAATGCTTAGTATAGGATGCTAGTTTATCATCATTGGCCCTACATTCTTGTCAGTCTGCCTTGCTATACTATTGGGCCGTGATCACTCGGGAGGTGATCACGGGTATATACTATACATACATACATACTATACAGATGGTGACTAAAGTCGGGTCAGCTCGAAGAGTACCCGCGAGTGATTCACGGATTGGGGGCTGAAAGGACCTTTGTCCCGACGGCCCTCTGGGTGGATCTTTGTGGCGGAGCGACAGGGCAGGTTGAGACCGCCTAGGAGACAGGTGGGCCTGGCCCTGTTCGGCGTTCGCGGATACTTAACACGCTTAACGAGATCTTGGTATTTGATCTGAGTCGGCTACGAGCCTATACGCACTAACCATCTACGTGGGAGTAGTTATGGGTATCCCGACGTCGTGGTATCAGCCGAAGCACTTCAGACGTCAGCGACGGAGCGGCGCGCGCCGGATTGGAACGTAAGCCTGCTCTTGTATTAAGGGGGCTAGTTCTGCTTCCGGCCGCGTACGCAACGTGCAGGTGTGCTCAGGGCGATGGGCCCAGACCCCTGTGCGCTTAGGTTTAGACCGGCGTGCTGGCCTCTCTGTTGTGCCTAGGTGGGGCTGCGACGTGTTGATCTTCCGAGGCCGGGCATGACCCAGGAAAGTGTGTCCGGCCAAATGGGATCAAGCGTGTTGGGTTATGTGGTGCACCCCTGCAGGGAAGTTAATCTATTCGAATAGCCGTGATCTTCGGTAACAGGACGACTTGGAGTTGTACCTTGACCTTATGACAACTAGAACCGGATACTTAATAAAACACACCCTTCCAAGTGCCAGATACAACCGGTGGTCGCTCTACCTCAGGGATACGAGGAGAGGATCGCCGGGTAGGATTATGCTATGCGATGCTACTTGGAGATGCTACTTGGAGATGCTACTTGGAGGACTTCAATCTACTCTCTTCTACATGCTGCAAGACGGAGGCTGCCAGAAGCGTAGTCTTCGACAGGATTAGCTATCCCCCTCTTATTCTGGCATTCTGCAGTTCAGTCCACTGATATGGCCTCCTTACACATATACCCATGCATATGTAGTGTAGTTCCTTGCTTGCGAGTACTTTGGATGAGTACTCACGGTTGCTTTCTCCCCCCTTTTCCCCCTTTCCTTTCTTTCTGGTTGTCGCAACCAGATGCTGGAGTCCAGGAGCCAGACGCCACCGTCGACGACGACCCTACTACACCGGAGGTGCCTACTACTACGTGCAGCCCGCTGACGACGACCAGGAGTAGTTAGGAGGATCCCAGGCAGGAGGCCTGCGCCTCTTTCGATCTGTATCCCAGTTTGTGCTAGCCTTCTTAAGGCAACTTGTTTAACTTATGTCTGTACTCAGATATTGTTGCTTCCGCTGACTCGTCTATGATCGAGCACTTGTATTCGAGCCCTCGAGGCCCCTGGCTTGTATTATGATGCTTGTATGACTTATTTTATTTGTAGAGTTGTGTTGTGATATCTTCCCGTGAGTCCCTGATCTTGATCGTACACATTTGCGTGCATGATTAGTGTACGATTGAATCGGGGGCGTCACAGCCGCCCACGACCACGAAGCCGGCGAGCGTGCGCGGGCGCAGCCGGCAGCGAGGAAGATTAGTACATGGTAGGTCGCCGCCGCTCTGGTCCCGGGAAGGCCATCGCTACTCCACTCAGTCGACGCCAAGCTTGGTGGGGTAAACACCGGCGGCCGATTAGCCACTTGACGGTGTGGAGGCAGAAATCTTCAGAACCTTGTGCTCCGGAGGAGGAGGTTATCGAGGCGGATGAGGAGGAGGCAAAGGCAACGGCCGGCTTTCTCGGGTTCATGGACGGACATGGTGGTCGGGTGCCGGCGATCGTTAGATTAGGTTTACAGTAGGTTTTAGTACATTTTGCGCGAAATATGTAATGAATTTCGTCCGGTTTGTAGGAAAAGTTTTTAGAATGTAATGAATTTCATCCGGTTAATTTGAAATTTGCTTTGTTCACATGAATTTCGTCCGGTTAGTTCATATAGTTGTCGAAAGGTATGCGGGCAGCATCGGATGGCATCCATCAGTGTCCTCGGATAGATGCCGGTGTTAATTTGTGGGCCAGTGCTGGACATGCCCTAACTATCATGCTATAATCGGTAACAATCCTCCATTATTTGGCAAGGAACAGTTATCCCTCGATCAAAATGAGATCCGCGGTGCTTCGCACTCCTCCCGCGTAAGAGTGTAAACTCTTGCTTACATAAAAATGGAGCAAGTGGACGGCACTGTAGCACGTCATATCACTCGAACTAGCCCGCCTAACGAGCGGGAAAGCACCGCCCTCGTCATTTTGTTCTGGATTTCTATTGATCGATCGCGCGAAAATGTTACGCTTCGCATGTTCTGAAGGAAAAGGCGGCACACTTACGACTCGTACGCGTCGCAACCCCGACAGTCCGGCTCACACGCCACTCACCAGAGGGGACTCATGTTGTCTTGCAATTTCACTGACATGTGGGACCGTAATTGAATAAACCATCGATAGCCGAAATCTAATCGCTCGGCGGGCTTCGACTGAGAAGAGAGAAACAGGGGAGGGAGAAGAGATCGCCCGCCCGCCGCGCACGAACTCCAAGAAATATATGGTGATAATGTGAGGTGGGCCATGCTGGAGTACGGACCGCTTCCGGAGCCCGCTCTGGCCCCTCAAGACGCCAGCTGCCCGTCGCATGCATAGAAAGTAGTCCCCGCTTATGTGGAGGAGAGAGAGAGGCATTGACAAAGTCAAGGAGTAATAGTGGAGACAATAGCTTCCATAAAAAATAAACAATGAATACTCATTGGTCGTCCTCTATAAAGGAAAGAATACTTTCATTCGCCAACATGTGGGACATCGACCATCCTGGTCCACCTGCCATGCATAAAATTATCCTGGTCTAACCCGGTCGTATCACAGGCCCAACCTTTCCCACTGTAAGTTGTTCGGGCGAAGGAACCATCATGACTTCATTGAATTCCGCTTCTTCAAGAAAACTTATTGTACCCGCAATACTGCTACCAAACGCGAAGACTGGACGGCACTATACCACGTCATATCACTAAAACTCACTAGGCCAACCTAACCCGCCTAGGTCATCTATTTTGAAACGAAGGGAGTACCGAGTACGTCTCTGCACTGCTATGATTTTGTGTTGCATGTTCTCTGTACTTTTCCTATGATTTTCCTACCCTATGAACCAAATGAAGCCTGAATGTATGTCGACTATTGTCTGATCGATCGCTAAGCCTACAATTTCAGGAGCTAGGGCTATTGGTCGATCGACGAGGGATAAGTATGAGCGTACGACGAGCTCATCAACCCCAACGTTTCTCTTCAGTGAGTGTTTTGCAAGTACTATAGCTCGCATAGTAGCTAGCCTACTAACACCAAGAATCATGAAACAAGCCCTGCTGATATGATAAACAGCTCAAACTTACATCTAAGCATGCCATATATTACATCAAAAGCTGGTGAGGATACATCTATTTCCATAACTCGGAGAGGGTTCGCATGATTCATCGCATGATTCACTATCAAACAAAGGTAGCAAGATCCGCCCACACAAGACAATGCAGTAGCCCTAAGATGGTTTGATAACATGCATCGTTCTGGTAATTAAACACAGGGCAATGCAAACTACCCTAAAGGATTAGCGCGACCAACTATTTCTTGCCATCAATCTCTCGGGCAATGACCACAGCACGGACAATGACATGGTAATCGATTTCTAGGGCGATGTCCACAGGACTTACCGCGACATCGGAATCGATCTCTGGGGCGATGTCCACAGGATGGACAACGACATCGGAATCGATCTCCGGGGCGATGCCAACAGGACGGGCCACGACATCGGAATCATCAAGGATGTCCACCGGCACCTGCACAACCCTAACATATTAGCAATCACATTGCAAATAATCAAAAACCACAACTATGGTAACAAGCCATTATTTTTTACCTTGTGCAGCTCACCGTGGGATCTCATCCCTCCGGGGGCCATCTCCTCGTCCTCGATGGGGGCCATCACCTTGCCAAGGGAATACTACTTCTCAACGGCGACTATCTCCTCAAAACTCGGTCTTGAGCCTCACATAGGTGGCAATCAGAGTTCCTGGGGTAGGCACGGTGGGGCCCTTGCTATTCTTCCAACTTTCTTTGAGGAGTTCGTCCGCCAACGTCCTCAACTCTTTGGCCAGTGCTTGTTTCTTGGAGTTCTTCGTCTCCATGGGTTGGCCCACCACATGGTCAAGTCGTTGGTCGGTGCTCGCTTCCTGGAGATCGCTGTCTCCAGTGGGTTATCCGCTGGCAACTCTTTGCCTAGTGCTCTAGGATCCATCAATAAACTGACAAACAAAAAGCAATCAAAGGGAAACCACAATCGCAATGAAAACGGGAAAAGAATAGGATGTGAGAATCGGTCAGTGCTTCGCAAAAAGAAGATTCTTGGAATGAAAATATAGCAGCATAACTGATTCGCCCACCTTTCCTTCATCGGTACAGAAGAAAAATGGCAGAAGTGAGTAGCCTGGAGTGAGGTTTTCTTCAAGAAAGGGAAGAAAGGGCTTGAACGAGCGTTCTAGTGAAATGATGGTTTCTTCGTCCACTCCAACTTGGAGGCCACCTTACCACTGCTGGTAAAGGTGTGGGTTTTGTCATATGACGGGTCATGACAGCCACACCGGGGTGATAGGTGAGTCTCGACTGTAGCACCTTGCTGTGATTTGGTGGATGGCATGCGGGCCCGGATGCTTTGAAATGTCCCGCATGTATATAGAGCGGCTAGTCATATAGGAGTGCTCAATATTGTGCACCGCGACCAAGGCGGAGAGGAAAACGAGAGAGCTATGTAATTAATGCATGAGTTTAATTAGGGTAGTTTTGTAAAGTACGAGATACATTCCTCCAATCGCAAAATGCCTTGGTTCATGAGATTTGAGATTTGAGCCCAATAAACCGGAAGGGAGGGAGTACTGCACACGGTTTAGTCTAGTCACTTGTTGAAATCTCTAGAAAGGCAAATACTCCTTTCCGGTTTACAGGGCTATACTACATTACTACTCCCTCTGTCTAGGTGTGTAAGCCATCTTACGAAAACTAAATAGTCCCAAAACACTTCGGCGCGGTGCATTAACTTCTACCTTGTTTCTTGTTTCTTGACATATTAACCAATAAGAGATGAGAGGTGTGCATGCTTTTAATGACTTGCAATGGCTAGTTCTTTGCATGCAATGCTATTAATTAGCAAATAAACATTGGTGACCCCAGGAGGAAACGGTGCTAAGCACGTGGACCTATGCAGAATGAGTATCAACCAATGGATAATGGAGTTTAATTGTTAAACAATAGCAATTTTGTCTCATGCAAGAGCCTGGCTAGTATATGCGTGCTCCAAGGAACCGCACCACGCGAGCGTTCACAACTGCCACGTTTGGGTTGCGCTTGGCTCTTCGCCTCTTCGAGAAGACGAACAATGATGTTACTCCTACTTCTACAGTATCGAATCCAATGATGCATGTCCGTCCACCTCGTGCGGGAGGGATAGCGTGTAGCGAAAGCTTCTACTTACTGCTCCTGCCTTTGCGTCTATGATAGGTGGGCCCAACAGGTGGTTGGCCCTCGTGCCATGCAACCAAAGGCAGGTGCAGTTAAGGCACTGGAGCTCAGTTCGCGAAGGAGAGAGTGTTGTAGTAATCAAATTTCTCGGTCTTGTATGAGTTGACGTGACACATCAAAGCACTACACTCGATATAAGTCTTTTTACACATTTCAAATGGGCTACTTCGTATGTACGACATATTCTGCTTCGTATGTAGTCACTTGTTGCAATCTCTAAAAAGACTTATATTTGGAAACGGAGGGAGTACAACACATGCATGCATGCCTGGACTTTCCTTTTGATACTTGCATGTGTTGATTTGATGCACCTTGCCAAATTTTGACTATAAATTTAACTAACCAAATTTTCATGCATGTCACAAAAAATTACAGGGCTGTTTGGATTGTGACTATGTTTGTACTATGTTGCCACATTATTTTTCCCACACTTGCCACACTTGCCTAACCTGAGTTGTTCAAATTGTTAGACACACTTTGGCTTGCCTAAGGGAATCTTGCCACAATTTTTGTGTCTATGACATGTGGGATTCACTGCTAATAAAAAAATTCTTGTCTTAGGTGTGGCTAATAAAAAAGACTTATATTTAGGAATGGAGGGAGTATAAAATATAAATAATAATGCATGTTGGGGCAACCCACGTTTTCGTTAATTTTAGCCATGGGCTTGTTCACAATTTTTACGAGGGGGTGGTTGTTCATTTAATGGAGGGACTTGTAGTACCAGACTTGAACGATACAAAGTGCAACCTGGCACACCGTAACACCACTTGGAACAAGCGAGTAGCTATCTCAAAAAACAATCAACAACTAAAAAACCACGACCTGGCATGTAGTAGAACACAATTTTAAACGATTGTTTTGATGGAGTGAAAAAGGAAAACTACCCCACTACATATATATAGGCCGGAGCCTTCGCGCTTGCTTGCTAGGGTTGCTCTATTCACACACTCTCATCCTCTCCAGATCTTAAACAAGATAGGGGGTAGTCACACTGTCTTTCTCCCGTCAAAAAACACTGGCTTTCTATCCTCGCCGCTGGTTATAGATCCGGACGTATCCCCCTCCGCCGGTGAAGGGGAGGAGGGGCAGCATTTAGGCCATCGTCGACAGCGAGGGAGGAGACCCACTACCTGCTGCACCGTTATCTCTGGCCGAGCGCCGGTGCGGGAGGTCCTCCGATCCCTTCGTCGTTGCCTGTGGGCGGATCCGGCCTCCCGCCGCCCACCTATCCACATCCAGACGACCTTCAGGTATATCTTCGTTCGAAACCGCCTTAGCTCTACTTCCCCAGCTCGCTACGTTGCTGCATGGGCATCATTTTCTACCTCTCAGCGCCTCTCGATCGGATGGTCCAGCATCACCTATTTTTTTCTTCTATTGTTAGAGGTAAAGTTGCTTCATGGAGTCGAATCTTGTACACCCTCTGTCTGAAAATACTTGTCATTGAAATGGATGTATCTAGATGTATTTTAGTTCTAGACACATCCATTTTGATGACAAGTAATTCCGGACGGAGGGAGTACTTGGTGCAAACCAGAAATAAAGTGGGGGTGGGGGAATTTAGTATGTACATCGGACTCGGTACAAACAGGAAGGAAAGGGGGTGAAAGTAGTACAGACTGGTCATCCAACCGGTCTCTTGGTCGAAAAGGGAAATATAGGGGTAACATTGTACACAGTGGTATGACCAGGACTAGATGTGCTATCCACACATAGGAGTAGGTGGCTAGAGTGAACAAAAATGGGACCAACCCAGATATGTTTCTTGGATGTTTGTTTCTCGGGGCAGCAAACTATGAATCACCATCTTATGCCCCTGTTTACGTACATGGTGCTGGACTGCTGGTGCACCCACTGTCCCATGCCCTTATACGAAATATTTAAGCTCCGTTCGGAATAAAGGCGCAGAAAACATAGGTCTTGATGAAAATAGAGGAATAGGAAAGGAATGTAGGTATAAAACTACGGAACAGCAAACCGGAGGAAACTCTCAAGAGAATGTGTTCGGATGGACTATGAAATGTACAGATTTGTTTTTTTTAGAGTAGCATGTTTGGCAGTATGAGATGCTATTTGTTTATTCAGCTGCACAGTGACTACTCTTGTCCTCACCTCACATACCACACATAGGTTGATTTTTTTATTCTGGCAAACACAGCACAGCAACCTGTCTAACGCATGGCAGCGAGCGCCTGCCTCGGGCTTCCACCCAAAAAATGAGCAGCGCATGGATGTTTCTAATCCTAAAGAATCAGTACTACCAGACCAGCTTTCCGATGAAACACTATTCACCTTTCCCGTGTTCCGAACGGTTGGAAGGGAAAGAATACCGTAGGAATTGTGTTCCTACAAAAATCCTGCACCAAACATGTGAACCGAATGCAGCCTTAGCTGTTCTTAATCTAATGTCCCTGGTAAATGAAGCCATGCCACTGTTATAATCCATGACAAGTTTAGCCAAATGTTTTTGCCTGTAATTGTTTGAGACTCTGACTGTTTCCTCAGTGCCTTTTTGTGCAAACAGGGATATCCAATTCACTTGTTTGTTGTTGTGACCTTTTGGTGCACTGCACAAAACTCTTCTTAAAAGAAGTGACTTTTGTGTTGTTTAACTGGAACGTCAGAATGGAACAGTTGGTTCATTTTGGTGGAACTGCACAAAGGGAGATCTGTGTTCCAATCCTCATCATCCATATTGGCGCCATAACCTTCCTTTAGGTAAGAATGATATTTAATGAATGTGTTCATCTCTATTTTCCGACTGCCACGAGAAAATAATGTTGTTTTTTACTAGTACACTTGCACTCCCTCACTGACAAAACCAATTCTGAATTAGAAGGCCAATCATGTACTTGGTTTCACCAACTCGTGAGGAGAAAGAGAAACAGAGCATGAAGAGGAAGAAGAAGAAGAATAAACAGTGCCAAGGCAATCTTGCTAAAGCCAGAGGCCTCAGTCGAGGCCATTCAAGGGCTCCGGCAACGACTACCTTACATGTGAGACGATCCTCCAGGGAGCCCTTCCACTTCTGCTGTCTCACTTAATTAATTAGGAGTACTTAAGTACCACTAATTTATTACTCCCTAATTTTCCTGATGGAGTTAAACAAATCTATAGTAGGACCCTATGCTGAATCATGTACGTGTGTATGTTTATCTATGAAGGTGAATCATGTGGTGGAGCAGGGAGGGAATATTATTAGTGTCATGACATAATAGTGCTATTGTTTTGCATGTCAATTTATTGCCATTGGTTCATCATGAATTTGATGCTACTGTTTGAGTAATATGCTAATGTCTTCCTATCCTTTCTCACTAAGCTAATGAAGGTTTCACCTTGTTCCTACTTGTGCAAACAGGGATCATGTTGTGCCAATCATACATTTTAGTGGAACTACACAAGACAATACAATGAACTGTATCCCAGTCAGTGCTTTAACTCTGCTGGAATTTCTTGATAATCTTTCGATATAATCTCAGCACTGGTACACAAGAGTGATTTCAACCATACATTTGAAGTGCACAAAAATATTACTATTGTGTGATTCCAGTGAGTGCTTTATCATCTCTTATGGGACTACATGAATAAGCTTTTTTTCTCAGGTTGGTACGGGCCTAAGGCCTTCATCCATATTAGTTTGCTGTCATCTCTATTTGTATCATGCTACTATCATGAGAAGCTCCTTTACCTTTGCATGTTAAAGTTTTGCAACCTATGATAAATGGCAATGCTTTGAGTGTTGAGCTAATTGGCACTATTAAATAAACTAATACCTCTCTTTAAGCAAGACTACTATGTTGCTACCTTTACCCATTAAGATAATGAGGATGCTTCTATTTGTTAGTTTATGTTTCATCAACTAGTCCCACTATTATAGTTATCTCACTCTCTCAATATATGTGCCAACAGGGATGCTCGATTTTGGTGGAACTGCACAAAAACTTTGGGTGCTTCATTGCCTCGACAACTTTCGTCCTTTCCTGTCAATTGCTAATCCCCGCTTGCTTTATTCCTTTGATGTCAGTCGCTTGGCTTATCTTGGTGTCCAGTCAAAGGAAATAGTAATTGATATGCTACCTGACACAGGTTGGTAGTGGTCTTTATCCTAATTATAGTGCCTATCATATGTATTGGTAATTTGGTATTGTGCTACTGTTTGCCAATTTCATAAAGGAGTAATTTGGAGCCTGAACTCGCAGGCAAATCATTACATCGGGTGATTTCAGTAGAACTGCACAAAATGATTAGATGGACAGGTACTTATGCTGCTGCTATGTACTCCAAAGTTCACTCAGACAAGCATCGATGTTGACAAGAAGTGCCTATATTCATTCGAGTATCAACCGGCGTCAACCAATTGTCAAACTCCAAGTATTAGGAGAGTGAATGCCAAAACTATTGCTTGGTGCATAGCCCAGAAAAACGCAGTCCAGTCTTTGGTCCCAACTTGTGCCTTTTGGTTATTGGCACATATGGTAGCGAACTATATGGCATGGAGTCTAAAGATTCCAGAAAAGTTGGTTGACGCGTATATTCATCTGGCACTTAATCAGTCTGCACGCCAAGGATGCTCCATTTCAGTTGAACTGCTCAAAAAATTTGGGTGGTTCATTTTCTCAACCGCCTCCTTTCTCGTCTGCAATGTAGAATTTTGGTGAGATACAGGACCAAGATGAGCCAGTAAACTAGCTGGATGAAAGTAGTGGCCAAGTTGCTCAAACCTCCCTCAGCACGAGGCCACTATTTGAGGATAAACCTACAAGCAAAGTTCAGATTGTCTGTGTTGCCTCTTATGTACTCGAAAGTTTACTTGTACAAGAACTAATTTTAGCAAGAAGTACCTCCGATTGAACACCATTTACCAGTCTGTACCCTAGGTAATTAAAGTTCGTCCATGGATCATATTGGCTGTGATCTCAATCATTTGGATGCATAAACATACTGAACATGTGTATATCTGAATCTTTTTGTGAATTATGTATGAATATTGTCGTGTGATCTATCAATCATTTGGATGCATAGATATGCTGAGCTTGTGTATATATGAATCTTTTGAGTTGTTGATAGTGAATGTTGGCTATGAATATGAACGTATCCTGTGAACCTGAGTTTGATATGAATGTTTACCTTTTCTGTTGTATTTGTGTGCGAACTTGTTAGTATGCCTACTGTGGGGTATAAAACGCAGGTCTCTTATAAAAGTAATGTTCTGTCCAATTTATGTTTTCCCTTCTAACCACATTATATATATTTATATTATTACTATTATCGTATATTTTATAGAGACTTATATATACATTATAAAAACATCCCACGTGTTGTTAACTTATAAAAGTAAATGTTTAACGGAAGTTGGCAAGGAAAATCCTGGTTATTTTTGACTCACAGGCAAGGAAAATCCTGGTGATTGCGTCCAAAAGCTTGCGAAGATTTTAAGGACCAATTTAATAATAACGCGCTCATTTTTATTTTGAGCAATAACTCGCTAATTTTTTAATTATATATAAAAAATGTTCCTCTCCGGTTTATTCTTTGATATTAATTGCTCCTTCTAACATAACATTATATATATAACAAGCGCACCTAATACTTGTATTTCAAGGAAGTGCAGATGGGCTGGGATTTCTTAGAAAATATAAATGGGCCTGATTGACGCGAAATTATTTTTTCACCTAGCCCAGCAAATGGACTGTACAGTCTAGAAAACATGGGTTAAATATATGCCACATTTTTGCAGGCTGACATGTGGGCCAATAGGTCGAAGCCTACGCAGGGCGTTGTCAACTTGGTCAACAAATGATTGTGTCATCCACAACCATTGGATTTATATCCAACGGCCGGCATGCACCTTCAATCTCTCGTCTTCTTCCTCCAGCATCGCCGGGACCGCCTGGTCCGGCCTCCGGCGGCTAGCGGCTCTACTTAGCACGCATCGCTGCGAAGCGCTACCCCACCGCCGGCCAGGCTATCCCTCCACCCCTCGACACCTCCTGTTATTCTCCACAGACTACAGCCCCACGCCGCAATAGAACCAGTTATAACCCTTCTCCTCCTCTCAATCTGCGACTCCACTGCTGTGTGTTCCCATCTCTGAGTCATTCCCGTCCGGGGCCTCGCTGTCGTCCACCGCCTCGTTGTGCTCGGTGCGGCATGGTCAACAAACTAGAGTCATCGGAAGAGGACTGTACGTGGAGAGCCTGATGGCTGGGACCCACGAGGTCCATGGTCGCACGCAAGGAAACTTCCTCCTTATTAAGCTGGAAAAAAATGTTTCCTCCACCTGACAGCTGGGACCCATCGGCTGTATCTTCGCACAGAAGGAAGTGCCTCATTGTTTTGCAAAAAAATTATTCATCCCGTTGACAGCTGGGACCCGTCAGATTTGGTGGCTGACTTGTGGGCCTACTAAGCGGACGTGTATGCACGGCTTTGTCAACTTAATCAACAAATGATTCTAGCAGCTGGACCGTTGGATGTTAATCCAACAGCCGTGCTCCTTCTTCAACCTCTGTTCTTGCTCCTGTCTCCCGTGGGCGGCATCGCGGCTGTGCTGTCGCGCACCCGAACCAATGAAGTTTCCCACTCCTCTCCATCTGCGACTCCACTGCCCCATCTTCCCCATCTCCGGGTCATTCCAGTGTGGGTGCGCTCGGCATGGTGTGGTCAACGTGGTCAACAACCGAGAGTCATCGGAAGATGACTGTACGTGAGAGGCCCAAAGGAAGTGCCTCCTTATTAAGCAGAAAAAAACGAATATCCCCCTACTAGCTGGGACCCACCTTGGTGGGAGGCTGACTTGTGGGCCCACTAAGTTGACGGGGACGGAGGGCTTTGTCAACTTAGTTAATATGCACGATTCTAGCTCCAGTGACCGTACGATGTCCATCCAACGACCGCAGTGTTTCTTCAACCTCTGGTCTTCTTGCTCCAGCCGCCCAAACTAGCGCCGATTGTGCCTCATGCTCCTGCCTCCCGTGGCCGGCTGCGATGCGGCGGAGGCCTCACCGCCACCTACTACTCCCACCGCTGGCCAGGACATCCCTCTACTCACCCACACCCCCTGTTATTCTGCGGCGACGGCAGCCTCACACCGTAGCGAACCAGTGAACCCTCGTACTCCTCTACGCGTGGGCATCCACTGCCGTGTCTTCCCCGGCTTCGCGTCGTCCCCTTCCTAGGCCTCGTCGTCGTCCACTGCCTTGGTGCTCTCGGCGTGGCATGGTCAACGTGGTCAAGGAACGACTTCCATCGGACGTGGACTGTACGTGGAGAGGTTGACAGCTGGGTCCATGGCCGCAGCAAGGAAGTGCCTCCTTATTACGCGCAAAATAATTATTCCTCCACCTGACAGCGGGGACCCACCGTACGGGCCACCATATTTTGGGAAAAAAATGTTTCCCCCTGATTGCTGGGACCCACCAGCTACACCTTCTCACACAAGGAAGTGCGTCCGGGCAAAAAAAAACAAAACGCTTCGCCCCCTGACTGCTGGGACCCACCAGCTATACCTTCACACGCAAGGAAGTGCGTCCGGGCAAAAAAACGATTCACCCCCCTGACGGCTGGGACCCACTAGCTACATCTTCGCATGCAAGGAAGTGCCCGACGATCGGGACCCACCTGGTCGAAGCGTACGTAGCGTTGTCATTCTGGTCGCGAACGTGTACGTACATATATACTGGTCGATGTAGAGGCGCGCACGTGTCGTAGTAGAGGCACGCACGTGTCGTAGTAGAGGCGCGTACGTAGCATGTATACGTACATACAGCGGCCAGTGCGCAGGAAAGAAAATACAGCCACGTATGTGTACATACGGGCAGGGTCTCGAATGCCTACTCGCGCATATGTACGGCCAGGGCTTGTGTACATGGCTGGGTCAGAACGGAGAAACAACGTCATCGTCGTGTTCATGGGGAGCCAACCGGCTGGGTCGGAACGGAATGCGTGGCCGTGTTCATCGAGAGGGCTTGGACGGAACAGGCGATGGAAACGAGGCCTGGCGTACCGAAGAACAGAGGAAACGGCCTTGTGTTCGACTGGCCACATTCGAAACGGGATCCTATTCATCGGGAGGGGTCTGGCGTACCGCAAAACGAAGGAAACGGACCTACTACGGTCGAAATGGGGGTCCTGTTGATCGGGAGGGGTGTGGCGTACCGCAAAACGGACGAAATGGACCTCCTATGGTCGAAACGGGGGTCCTGTTGATCGTGAGGGGTGTGGCGTACAGCAAAACAAATGAAACTCACTTGTGTTGGAGCGCTACGGTCGAAATGGGGGTCCTGTTCATCGGGAGGGGTGTGGCGTACCAAAAAACGGGACTCCACGAGATACTGTTCATCTCCACCGTCGACCTCCTCCAGCCTCCACGGGCTACTGTTCATCCACCGTCGACCTCCTCCAGCCTCCACCTCCGACTGTTTATCCACGGGCTCCTGTTCATCCAGCCTCCACCGCGCGCTACTCCACCGGCTACTGTTCAACCACCCCTCTCCACGGGCTCTTGTTCAACCACCCCTCCACGGGCTACTGTTCATCCACCCCTCCACCGTCTACTGTTCATCCAGCCCTCCACGGGGTCGTCCTATTCATCCATCCCTCCACGGGGTCCTGTTCATCCAGCCCCAACCGGCTCGATCGATCGGGGTCTTGTTCATCCAGAGGCAACACCACGGGTCCTGTTCATCCACTCCCACCGCTCACTGTTCATCCAAACCCCCCGTAACACTCAATGTTCATCTAGAGAGGCAGCATCAATTGGCTTCAGTTAGCAGCAGTAGCGAAGGAATCGCTCGATCGGGTTCAGTTAACAGCCATCGATCGATCGCTCGGGTTCAGTAACGTGTAGCCTGCAGTGCAATCGCTCGGGTTCAGTTAGAGCCCAACGCCTCGCTCGGGTTCAGTTAGAGCCAACGCCTCGCACACACGCGTGTACGTGTACAAGAGAAACGTGCATCGCTTGGCCCCCGACCACCTACCGTAACCGGGAACTCCCCGAAATTTTCCTCGCCCTCGCTTCTACCATGGTTTTTTCCGTCATGGACGGCCCAAAGAATGTCATGCAGCTACATCTCCGGCCTGCCCAGGACGAAAGCCCATTTTCTGTCATGATTTTTTGTCATAGAAGTAGGAGCCCACCACATCTATGATGATACCGGGTTTTGTCACAATTATCATCATAGAAGTGTCGTATGTATGACAGAAATTTTTTCGTTCGGCCCAAAATGTCACGGATGTGTTTTTTTTGTAGTGGGTATTACACCACAACGGTAGCCCGAACCAGTATAAACCTTGTGTCCCTTGTGTTGTTCATCGTGTAGCTTAGATTCGCGGCGAGGTTTTGGGGCATAGATCGGTAGGGAGAAGATCTTCGTGCGCACCCCAGAGTTCAAACCTTAAGGGTTTTGTCGGAACCCGATAACCGACATTGATGGACTAGAAGAAGAAGGGGTTTCGCAAAAATCTCATAGGGCACAATGACTGTGGATGAATATCAGAGGAAATTCCTTGAATTATCTCGCTATGCTGCGGATGATGTCTGCACTGATGCTCGCAAGCAGGAGAAATTCCGTGAAGGACTGCGTCCCGATATAAAGCTTGCACTTGTTGCTCATGATTGCGCAGACTTTGTGACGCTTGTCAGCCAAGCTTTCCAAACTGAAACTGGTCTTACTGAGTACCAGGAGTCGCTCAAGCGTACTCGATATGTTGGCTCATCCTCGAGCCAGCTTGCTCGGAAACGTCGAGTCTGGATCCCACACAATGTTCATCACCGACCTACTCCAACACCAAGGCCGTCTTATGTTGCACCTCGTCTGCCTCTGCCGTCGAGACAACTAACGATTCAGGGTGAACAGTCAAGACACCATACTCTCAGTTGTCGCCAGGATCAGCCTAAAGATGCACCATGCCCTTCTATTGGTCATAAGAAGAGCAGGCGAAATCGTCATCCCAGAAGTGGTAGTGCCAGGATGCCTGCAATGAGTTGTGGTCAAGTCACCCATGTCAAGATTGACGAAGCTCATGACCCCCAAAAATCATGATGGGTACCCTTCACGTTAATTCAGTGCCAACTTCCGTTCTCTTTGATTCAGGAGCATCACATGCCTTCGTGTCCCAACAATTTGCTCGGCTGCATGGATTAGATATGGAAAATTTTCCCAGTCCTTTAGCGATTCAATCTCCACGATCCAAGTGGCAAACCACGATGGTAAGCCCTCGCAACCAAATCCAGATTGGAGGTCTGCTATTTCCGACTTCTCTCATTGTACTCGGACCTTCCAACATAGACATGATTCTTGGTATGGATTGGTTGACATCTCATAATGCTTTGGTCAATTGTGCTACCAAGGTAGTCCAGCTCACTCACCCTTCTAGCCAGTTGATCAACTACTCAGCTCAGATGACCCAGGATGTCGAGAACCAGATATATGTTCAGAAAGCATTGAATTCTTCACCTCTTGACGGAATAGAGAACATTCCAGCTGTTCGTGATTTCAAAGATGTCTTCCCGGAAGAACTTCCAGGAATACTCCCTGCTAGAGCTGTCGAATTCATCATAGATTTGAAACCAGGCACTACTATTGCCAAGCGACCCTACAAGATACCACCTCATGAACTCCTTGGGATTAAGGAGGAAATTGACACTTCACTTTGTTAGGGTTTTATTCTTCCAAGTTCCTCTGCTTGGGGAGCACCTTCTCTTTGTCAAGAAGAAGGATGGAATTAATCGTTTGGTCCAAGATTACTGACCTATCAACCAGGCAACAATTTAGAACAAATATCCGCTTCCCAGAATCAACGATCTATATGACCAACTTGCTGGTTCCTTAGTATTCTCTAAACTTGATTTGAGGTCGGGTTACCACCTGATTCGGGTTCGTGAAGAGTATATTCCCAAGACTACTTTCATGATTCGCTATGGTTCATACGAGTACACTGTCATGTCATTCGGCTTAACCAATGCTCCAGCAACGTTCTCCCGATTGATGAACTATATATTCCTAGAATACCTCGACAAGTTTGTCGTGGTTTCTATGGATGATATCCTGGTATATTCAAAAAAATAAAGAAGAACATGCTAAACACCTTCGACTTGTTCTAGAAAAGCTTCGAGAACATCAACTATATGCCAAGTATTCTAAGTGTGAATTCTGGCTTCCTGAAGTGACCTACCTTGCGCGATGGTATTGCCGTCAACCTGGAGCGAGTTTAGGCTATTCTCGATTGGATTCCTCCGAAGAATGTCAAACAAGTCAGAAGTTTTCTCGGACTCGCCAGCTACTGCCGTCAATTTGTCAAGAACTTCTCCAAGATTGCCAAGCCCCTGGCTGGTCTGCTTGACAAGGGCGTCAAGTTTGACTGGACAGAAAAGTGTCAGGAAAGTTTTTAGGCACTCAAAGACAAGCTGACTTCTGCCCTAGTGCTTGCTCCACTGATACTAAGAAGGACTTCGTCATTTACTGCGACGCTTCACGTCAAGGATTAGGCGGTGTCCTAATGCAAGAGTGCAGAGTGATTGCTTATGCCTCTCGTCAATTGCGCCCTCACGAAGAGAACTACCCAGTTCATGACCTCGAGCTTGCTGCTGTCATACATGCACTAAAACAGTGGTGACATTACCTTCTTGGTAATCGTTGCGAGATCTTCACCGACCACCAAAGTCTGAAGTACCTGTCTACTCAGCCAGATTTAAACCTCCGTCAATAGAGATGGTTGGAGACCGTAGCAGACTTTGATTTTGCTATTTCCTATACCCCTGGCAAGGCTAATGTAATGGCTGATGCTTTGACCCGAAAGTCATATTGCAACCATCTCGAGGTTCGCAAAGTTCAGCCCTCGCTTGTTGAAGAATTCAGAAAGATGAACCTCCAGATTGTTCCTCTGGGTGCACTTGCTCCTCCTCCTTAGGAGTTCCGCAAGATGAATCTCTGTGTTTTTCCCCAGGGTTCCCTCAATACCCTGGTTGTCGAGCCAGATCTCGTGGAGAGCATCAAGAGACTGCAGAAGTATGACTCTCAAGTTGAGAAGATTAGGCGCTACCTCGCAGAAGGAAGGCCCTCGTTCTTCACTGTTGAAGATGATGACACCTTGTTCTTTAAAGTCGCCACTGGTTCCTTCAAAAGACAACATGGATATGATTCAGGAAGTTTTGAAAGAAGCACATGATACTCTATTGTCTATTCATCCTGGTAGCACCAAGATGTACCAAGTCATTCGTCAAAGATTCTGGTGGTCAAACATGAAGCAAGACATTGCTCACTATGTTGCTGAATGTGACGTTTGCTGTCATACCAAAGCAGAACATCAAAGGCCTACTAGAAATCCACAACCTATCTCTATTCCTGAATGGAAATGCGACCATGTCGAAATGGACTTCATCACTGGATTTCCCAAATCACAGAAAGGTAATGATGCTATTCTTGTCGTCATTGATTGGCTTTCTAAAGTTGCACATTTTTTGGCTGTCAAAGAGACTATCACTGCTAGTCAGCTGGCAACACACTATATGTCCTGAATTGTTTCAGTTGATCATATTCCGCTGGTAATTAGCTTAGATCGTGATAGCGTATTCACTTCTAGATTCTAGGCAAGTTTCCAAGAAGCTATGGGAACTCATCTGTCATTCAGCACCGCCTTTCACCCTTAGTCTCAGCGTCAAGTTGAACGCGTCAATCAAGTTCTCAAAGACATGCTTCGAGCTTGTGTCATTTCCTTCGGCAAGAAATGGGAGGAATCTCTCCTGTATGCTGAGTTCTCCTATAATAATAGCTATCAACCTAGTTTGAAGATGGATCCCTTTGAAGTGTTATATGGACAAAAGTGTCGAACCCCTCTGAACTGGTCAGAAACTAGGGAACGTCCACTCTTCGGTCCGGATATTATCCAACACGCCGAAGAACAAGTCTGCGTCATTCGCAAGAATCTCAAGACTACTCAGTCATGACAAAAGATTCAATATGACCGTCATCATAAAGACATGGTCTATCAACCTGGCGAAAAGGCTTATCTTCGAGTCACACCAATGAAGGGTGCTCACCGCTTCGGAATCAAGGGCAAGCTAGCTCCTCACTATATTGGACCAATCACTATTCTCGAAAGGCGTGGAAAAGTGGCATACTAGTTGGAGCTTCCATCGAACCTTTCTCAGGTTCATGATGTCTTCCACGTGTCACAACTCCGCCGCTGCTTCAAGGATCCAATCCGAGCAGTGGATCATGAAGTGCTCGAGTTGCAACAAGACCTCTCCTATAAAGAGCATCCGGTCTGCATTCTCTACCAAGCTGAACGCTTCACACGTCAAAAGGCGATCAAGTTCCTCAAGGTCCAATGGTCGCACCATTCTGAAGATGAAGCCACTTGGGAACGCGAGGATCGACTGGGTGATGAATACCCCGAACTATTTCCTTCTACCTCCTAAATCTCGAGATGAGATTTCTTGTTATGGGCGAGACGCCTGTAACGCCCGGATAATTAAGCTACAGTGATCCCAAGTTAATGGTGCCATGTCATCACATTACTATTGCTAATCCTCATTTTATACATGTCACAATTCAAATTCAAAACAAAGTTTAAAGTCAAAATTTAAATTTTGTCCAACATGAAAACTAAAATGTTCAAGTTATTGCATTTAATCTTTGAATAATATTGGTGAGGAGCCAACTTTTTTATAAAATGTTTAACTGCTTTAAAATAAAGAAAACTGATAAATAGAATTAAATAAAAGAAAAAAGGGAAGGCAAATGAAAAAAAAGGGGAAGCCCCCTCCTCCCCTGGGCCTAACCCACCTAGATCGGCCCAGCGGCCCACCTTCCCCCGGGTTGCCTTCCTCCCTTGTTCACCGACCGAGCGCGCGCCCGAGCGCGCTCCGCCGGACCACCTCGCCACCCCGGCCGATGGGATAAGAATGCTGACGCAGCACCTCCTCGGGCTCCCCTCCACACTTGCCCCGCTCGCTTTCTCGCCCCTCGCCCTCCCCCTCTCGTTCTCCACCTGCCCTCCTCCAGATCCGCCACATCCACTATCACCGTCTCCATGGACGATGCTGCTCTCACGGCCAGTGTGCTCCCCACCACCTAGGACCCCGTCGTTCGCCTCGTCTTCACCGACCGTGCATGCAAGCTGGGACGACCCCACGATACCGCCCCGACCCTTCTTCCTCCACTGCGGCCACCGCGAGCTCGCCAACGACTCCGGCCACCTCGACTCTCCCCCGGGCCTTGCCATCAATGGCAGTGAGCACAGCGTGATCCCCCTCCTCCTAATCCTTGTTTTCTATGCCCGTAGCCGTCCCGCCATGTTACCGAGCTCCGCTACCAGCCATGGTCGCCGCCTGCGTGCCGTGCTTACTCCGGGGTGCCCGCGACTTCTTTGGACGCACTCCAGAGCGCCTGCGGTGCCGCCCCTTGCCCGCGTACAGCCCCCTTAGTCGCCCCGACTCGTTCTTGATTGAGGCCCGAGCATCGCCGCCGTTGTTGCAGCCCGCCTCAGCCCGAGCTGAGGCCACTGCTGGACGCGCCGCTCCTCCCGCTTCTGAACGAGCTCGGCCGCGCTCAAAACGCCCCCCTATGGCGTGTTTCCAGTGAAGTCCCGAGCCCCACCGCCGCGAACTGTGTCACCGGAGCTTCACCGCCGGCCGCGCCAACGTGGCCGCCTCGGGGCCACCCGCTGGGTCACTAACCGGTGCCCCCCGCGTGCCCCCCTGACCTATTGACCCAGTCAATGGCTGACTGGGCATCGCCCAGTCACTACCAGTGGGCCCCGCATGGGCCCTGTTGACTGGTCAGCTGGTCAGTTGACCGCTGATGCGTTGATGATGCCATACCGAAGTCACTTTCCTTTTTTTCTGAATTAATTTAAATGATAATAATATTAGGAAATCATTTAAAACTTTGAAAAATCATATAAAATAATCCATAGCTCAGATGAAAAAGTTTTATATATGAAAGTTGCTCAGAACGACGTGGCGAATCTAGATACACGGTCCATTCATTCGCCACATGTCCCAAGTTTAGCGAACATGCAACCTTTCCCTTCCGGTTCATCTGTCTGACAGACGTTCGGAACCGGGAAAACTTTCCCAGATGTTTTCCTCCTTCGCCAGTATCGCCTAGCACTGTGTTAGAACACCCCTAGCAGTGCTTATTGTCTTTTAATGCATATGTTTGCGTGTATTTACTGTTTCCTTCCCCTCTTCCCTCGGGTAGACCCCGAGACCGTTGCTGATACCCCTATGATCGACTAAGTCGACGACGACCCTTCAACCCCTTTCAGCGAAGCTTCTAGGCAAGCCCCCCCCCCTTGATCATCCTGATATCGCCCATTCTATTCTGATGCATAGCCTGCTTTTGTACCTGTTGTTGTACCTTACCTGCTTATCCTAAACTACTTAGTATAGGTTGGTTAGTGATCCATCAGTGACCCCCACCTTGTCCTTGTTGCCCTTGCTTCCTCATCGACGACTCGATCAACATAAGCGATGACCAGAGACCGACACAACACCTCACCCCCTTTAGTTGTACGACTCTGCATAGTTACTATCGGATGCCGAGGGTGATACCTCGTAACGCGCTTTGCTGATAATTCTGTAGTGTAGTTGTTAGGTCGTGGTCATCGAGGGTGATTCCTCCTTGACCACTCCTGATATGACTCTGTCGTGCAACACCTCAAGTGTGATCGAAGGTGGCTCCTCATTGATAGTTAGCTCGAGTGGGAATCCATCGAGGGTGATTCCTTGGGGTTTCCCCCTTGATGTTTGGACACACGGTTACCTTGACTTAACTTGAGACCTTTGTGAAAGTCGGGCGGGCCTGAAGAGCACCCGAGGAGTTACGGTGGCGGCTGGCTGTTTAGAGGTATCACCCAGGCGGGGGTGATAGCTCCGGACTTGTCCCGACAGCCATCTCTCCTTTTAATAATGCACTAATAGGTTTGGGTATTTGTTCTGAGTTGGCCTTTGGCCTTTATGCACTAACCACCACGCGAGAATAGGTATGGGCCTCGACGTCGTAGTATGAGCCAAAGCTTTGTCAGACGTCCAGTTTAGCATTGTGGCACAGTTGGATTGTGCTGGCCATCCGAGGCGGTGCTGGTATCCACCCTGCACACAATGACCCAGAGTGCAACGGGCGATGGGCCCAAGACCCCGGAGTGCTTAGGATGTAGACTGGCGGGGACCTCTCTGCTGAGCCTAGGTAGGGCTGCGACGTGTTGATCTTTCAAGGCCGGGCATGACCCAGGAAATTGTGTCCGGCCAGAGTGATCGAGCGTCTTGGGTAATGTGGTGCACCCCTGCAGGGAAGATTATCTATTAATAGTTGTGTCCATGGTAACGGACGTTCAGACTTGTATCCTGATCTTATATAACTAGAAATGGATACTTGAGATATGTGATGGATATGTGGCTCCGGGATTGCTTTCTCGTAGGGAGTCGAGGAAGGACCTCTGGGCATTAATGCTAAAACATGTTTGTTAAATATTAAACTCTATCCTTTACTCTCCTACATGCTGCAAGATGCTTAGAGCTGCTTGAAGATTCTAGTCTTCGATAGGCTAGGCCTTCCCTCTATTCTGGCATTCTATAGTTCAGTTCACAAATATAACCCTTCCATTTGATACCAGTGCATACTTAGTATAGATCTGATGCTTGCGAGTACTTTGGATGAGTACTCACGGTTGCTTTGCTACCACTTTTCCCCCTTCTTTCTTCTTTCTGGTTGTTGCAACCAGATGGTGTGTCCCTGGAGCCAGATGCCACCGCCGACGGATGCTACTACATGGAGACCACTGACGACCAGGAGTAGTTAGGAGGTTCCAGGCAGGAGGCCTTGCCTCTTCGATCGTGTCGCTTTTGTGCTAGCCTTCTTAAGGCAGTCTTGCTTAACTTATATCTGTACTTAGATGTTGTTGCTTCCGCTGATGCTTGTGTATCAAGATTATGTATTCGAGCCCTCGAGGCCCCTGGCTTGTAATATAAAGCTTGTATTATTTCAATTTGTGTCTAGAGTTGTGTTGTGATATCTTCCCGTGAGTCCCTGATCTTGATCGTACACATTTGCGTGTTCTATACCACTATATAGTGTGCCAATAGCTTAAAATATTAGTCATTGGATACGCCCAAACAACGGTCCAGAGATGGCAAATCCGAGCATTATCATCCATTGGATATAGTTTTTTACTCATAGGATACTGCCATGTGGCCTTCAAATTGAAAACCCAAATCTACCATCTCATGTGTTCTAGAAGTAACTACCCACATGCTTATCCAATACTCTAATAAAAAGAGGCTAGAACAATCTGGATTCTAGAGAGGTAAGAACAAAGTTGGATCTTGTTCAGTACGATTCTAGAAAAGAAAATACACATTCAAATGTATTTTTCCATGCTTTTTATATGTATTTAAATGATGTGGAAAGCAAATATAATTTACTAGTATGATTAGTGTATGATTGAATCGGGAGCGTCACAACGGCGCAACAGAATCTCCGGCGGCGCTGACGACCTCGGCGATGCGGTCGAGCCAGTCCTCATAGAAGTCGTCAACCGGGCGGTATCGCAGGTGCTCGCGCGCCATGAGCAGTGCGTCCTGCGCATTTGCCGGCCCACGACGAGCATGGGAGGACGATGCAACTGGAGTCAGCGACGGAGTGGCGGTGCGCCCCACGCGGCGCATGGAAGGATGCAGGGAAGAGGCCTGCTGCTCGTGGCCCGCGAGGCCCACAGCAATGTTCTCCATTGGCGATGGGGGACGGTGAGGGCAGTCGTTGCCCGCCGGTGCTGTCTGAGCGATGCAGGCGGAAAGTGCGGCCCGCCGCACAGCGCGAGCTCACCGTGCATCGACCATGGAAGAGATGGAACGGTGGTGAATCGGCCGACGAAGTGAGGCTCTGACGCATTCATACTTGGCGCGCCAAATGTTCGATTTGGGGTTCCGCAAACCCTTGAGAGGTTCGAACTCTCGTGTGCGTGCGAAGAACTCAACCTCCCTAGTCTGCCTCCTCGCCAATCTCACAGCCTAGCTCGCCGAACTCAAAGGAAGGCGGATACAATAGTTTACCCTAGTTCGGGCCACCTTGCGGTGTAAAACCATACTCCTTTGTGGTGGATTGGCCTCGAAGGGCTAAGGATGAACAAGTAAAGTGGAGAACAACTTCAGGAGGTGTGTTCTTGATCCCAAGTGAGATGGTGAGGGTGGAATGGATCTGAACTCGTCCCGTCTCCCCCCTTTTCCGTCCTTCGCTATGGTGGTGGCTAGGTCCTATTTATAGTGGCCTTGGTCCTCTTCCCAAATGAAGGCGGGAAGGGATCCCACAACGGCCAAATTTGAAGGGAGACAACTAGTACATCTTATCCTGAAGAAAGTAGTCTTCGACTGCAAAAGCCTCTGGTCGTGACGCCATGGTGGGCTCGGTGATGACCTCCGTCCTGCTGTCCTGGCGGTCTTGGTCTTGATGCACGGGAAAGGAAACCTTTGGCTGATTCCTCGGGACTCCATGCGTGCACTTGCCTCCTTAGCACGAAAGAGGAAACTGGTACATTGCAGCCGCCTGGCCTTGGTCATCATGGCTCACGTCACCCAAACCTCGTGAGGTGAGCCTTGCATGGAAATCTCCACTCCTCGGGAGCCAGCCTGAGGAGGCTGCTTCCTTTTGAGGTCTTGGTGTTGTCCGCCTCGCGAGGCTTGGCCCCTCGCGAGGGTCTTGAGTTGTCGATGTCGAAGCTGAGCCGTACCAGGCCATTGATGGAGCCACACCGTGGGCCACAGACAGGCAAGTCTGGGTACCCCCGTTCCTAGAACGCCGACACCCGGGTCTCTTTTCCATCATATAAGTTCTCTTTTCCATCATATAAGTTCTATTATCCATCATATTAGTTTTCGATCTACTATTCTTGCAATCTTTTACTTTTTGATCAATAAACAAAAATACCAAAAATATTTACTTTATCATTTATCTATCTCTATCAGATCTCAGTTTTGCAAGTAACCGTGAAGGGATTGACAACCCCTTTATCGCGTTGGGTGCATGTTTGTTTGATTGTTTGTGCAGGTATTCGGTGATTTGTGCGTTGTCTCCTACTAGATTGATACCTTGGTTCTCTAACTGAGCGAAATATTTACTCTACTTTGCTGCATCACCCTTTCCTCTTCAAGGGAAAACCCAACGCAGGCTCAAGAAGTAGCTGGAAGAATTTCTGGCGCCGTTGCCGGGGAAATCTACGCCAAGTCAAGACATACCAGGTACCCATCATAAACTCTCATCTCTTGCATTACATTATTTGCCATTCGCTTCTCATTTTCCTCTCCCCCACATCTAAAATGATTTTCGAAAAATTTGCCTTTTCTTCGCCGCTCTTCCATTCGTCTTTCTCGCTTGCTTTTTGTGTGTGTGTTGGTGTGCCTATTTGCCTTTATGGCGCAACCAAAAAGCATTGATCCTCACCTTAGGAGGTTGGAAGAAATTGAAAATAATGTTAGAAGCTTTATGTCTTTAGAATTTGAGCACAATAGTTTCTTTAGGAACGAGCTTAAAGAGCAAAAAAGTTTTATGGAGTACAAGGAAAAGAGCTCGATGATATGTCTAAGGAATTTTATGGTTTGAAATCTCAATTTGCTCTTCTTCGAAATCTAGTTGGCCAAATTTCTGATAAACAAGCTACCTTAGTAAATAAAATGGCCGCTAAACCGGAAGCTAAAAATAATGATGAAGATCTTAAAGTGATTGATGTGACTCCTATTGAATCTTTGTTTTCTAATATAAATCTTGATACAGATGGGACTGGAGATGAGTCAACTTTATTTAAAAGGCGTCCCAATGATTTGGAGTTTTTAGATCTGGATGCAAAAATTGATAAAAGTGAGATTGGAGAGGTCAAGATTTTAAGTAGCGATGAACCCACTCTTTTGGATTTCAAGGAATTTATTTATGATAATTGTTCTTTAATTTATTGTATTTCCTTGTTGCAATCCATATTGAATTCTCCTCATGCTTATAATCCAAACCAAGCTTTTACTAAATATATCGTTGATGCCATGATGCAATCTTTTGAAGAAAAGCTTGAATTGGAAGTTTCTATCCCTAGAAAACTTTATGATGAGTGGGAACCTACTATTAAGATTAAAATTAAAGATTATGAGTGCCATGCTTTGTGTGACTTTGGTGCTAGCGTTTCAACAATTCAAAAAACTTTATGTGATGTGTGATGTTTCCGTGAATTTGATGATTGTTCTTTAATTTCGCATCTTGCGGATTCCACTATTAAGAAACCTACGGGAAGGATTAATGATGTTTTTATTGTTGCAAATAGGAATTATGTGCCCGTAGATTTCATTGTTCTTGATATAGACTGCAATCCTACATGTCCTATTATTCTTGGTAGACCTTTCATTAAAACGATTGGCGCAATTATTGATATGAAGGAAGGAAACATTAGATTTCAATTTCCATTAAGGAAGGAAATGGAACACTTTCCTAGAAAAAATAAAATTAAATTGACATATGAATCAAACATGAGAGATACTTATGGATTGCATACCAAAGATGACAATACCTAGATCTATTCGTGTTTTATGCCTAGCTAAGGGCGTTAAACAATAGCGCTTGTTGGGAGGCAACCCAATTTTATTTTTGTTCTTTACTTTTTTTTCCTGTTTTGCTTTGAATAATTCATGTAGCCCCTGGTTAGATGTGGTTTTTTGTTTTAATTAGTGTTTGTGCCAAGTTAGACCTTTGGGATAGCTTACGGTGATAGTTGTGTTGATCCTGCTGAAAAATAGAACTTTTTGCGCCGAGTAAATAATTTACTGGATTTTCTTGAAATGTGCTTTTGATCTGATTCTTTTTTCTCTAGATTGGTGCAAAAATTTCTCAGGATGTCCTAACTTTTTAGAAATTTTGGAGTTACAGAAGTATTCGAGAGTTACAGATTGCTACAGACTGTTATGTTTTCTTTGTGTTGTTTGCTTACTTTGATGAATCTATGGGTAGTATCGGTGGGTATGAACCCTGGAAAAGTTGAAATACAGTATATATTACACCAATATAAATAAAGAATGAGTTTGCAACACTACCATAAAGTGGTGATTTATTTTCTTATACTAACGGAGCTTATGAGATTTTCTGTTGAGTTTTGTGTTGTGAAGTTTTCAAGTTTTGGGTAATGATTTGATGGACTATGGAAAGAGAAGTGCCAAGAGCCTAAGCTTGGGGATGCCCAAGGCACCCCAAGGTAATATTCAAGGACAAGCAAGAGCCTAAGCTTGGGGATGCCACGTAAGGCATCCCCTCTTTTGCCTTCGTCTATCAGTAACTTTACTTGATGCTATATTTTTATTCACCACATGATATGTGTTTTGCTTGGAGCGTCTTGTATCATTTGAGTCTTTTCTTTTTAGTTTGCCACAATTGTTTTTGCTGTACACACCTTTTGAGAGAGACATGCATGAATTGTGATTTATTAGAATACTCTATGTGCTTCACTTATATCTTTTGAGCTAGGCAATATTGCTCTAGCGCTTCACTTATATATTTTTAGAGCACGACAGTGGTTTTATTTTATAGAAATTGATGAATTCTCATGCTTCACTTATATTATTTTGAGAGTCTTTAAACAACATGGTAATTTGCTTTGGTTATAAATTTAGTCCTAATATGATGGGCATCCAAGATGGATATAATAAAAACTTTCATATAAAGTGCATTGAATACTATGAGTAGTTTGATTCTTCATGATTGTTTTGTGATATGAAGATGGTGATATTAGAGTCATGCTAGTGATTAGTTGTGAATTTGAGAGATACTTGTGTTGAAGTTTGTGATTCCTGTAGCATGCACGTATGGTGAACCGTTATGTGATGAAGTCGGAGCATGATTTATTTTTTTGATTGTGTTCCTTATGAGTGGCGGTCAGGGACGAGCGATGGTATTTTCCTACCAATCTATCCCCCTAGGAGCATGAACATAGTACTTCGTTTCAATAACTAATAGATTTTTGCAATAAGTATGTGAGTTCTTTATGACTAATGTTGAGTCCATGGATTATACGCACTCTGACCCTTCCACCATTGCTAGCCTCTCTTGTGCCGCGCAATTTTCGCCGGTACCGTACACCCACCATATACCTTCCTCAAAACAGCCACCAGACCTACCTATTATGGCATTTCCAGAGCTATTTCGAGATATATTGCCATGCAACTTTCCACCGTTCCTTTTATTATGACACGCTCCATCTTTGTCATATTGCTTTGCATGATCATGTAGTTGACATAGTATTTATGGCAAAGCCACCTTTCATAATTCTTTCATACATGTCACTCTTGATTCATTGCACATCCCGGTACACCACCGGAGGCATTCATATAGACTCATATTTTGTTCTAAGTATCGACTTCCAATTCTTGAGTTGTAAGTAAATAAAAGTGTGATGATCTTCATTATTAGAGCATTGTCCCATGTGAGTAAAGGATGATGGAGACTATGATTCCCCCACAAGTCGGAATGAGACTCCGGACGAAAAAAAAGAAGCCAAAAAAATGAGAAAGGCGTAAATAAAATAATAATATAATAATAATAATAATAATAATAATAATAAATGAGAGAAAAAGAGAGAAGGGGCAATGCTACTATCCTTTTACCACACTTGTGCTTCAAAGTAGCACCATGATCTTCATGATATAGAGTCTTCTATGATTTCGATTTCATATACTAGTGGGAATTTTTCATTATAGATCTTGGCTTGCATATTCCAATGATAGGCTTCCTCAAATTTCCCTTGGTCTTCGTGAGCGAGCGAGTTGGATGCACACCCACTTAGTTTTCTTTTTGAGTTTTCATTAACTTATAGCTCTAGTGCATCCGTTGCATGGAAATCCCTACTCACTCACATTGATATCTATTGATGGGAATCTCCATAGCCCGTTGATACGCCTAGTTGATGTGAGACTATCTCCCTCTTTTGTCTTCTCCATAACCACCATTTTCTATTCCACCTATAGTGCTATGTCCATGGCTCATGCTCATGTATTGCATGAAAGTTGCAAAAGTTTGAGAACATCAAAAGTATGAAACAACTGCTTGGCTTGTCATCGGGGTTGTGCATGATTTAAATATTTTGTGTGATGAAGATGGAGCATAGCCAGACTATATGATTTTATAGGGATAGCTTTCTTTGGCCATGTTATTTTGAGAAGGCATTATTCTTTATTAGTATGCTTGAAGTATTATTATTTTTATGTCAATATTAAACTTTTATTTTGAATCTTTCGGATCTGAACATTCATGCCACAATAAAGGAAATTACATGGATGTTGGGGAAACTGATCTCCTATGGGGTCACAAGGATCCCTTCTACGTCTGGTGGGGGGTTAGCTGTACGAAGAGCAAGTCGAGCCGTTAGCACACAGGAGATTTTACCCAGGTTCGGGCCGCAAAGATGTGTAATACCCTAGTCCTGCTTGTCTGGTTATATGTGTGTTCTTGAGCTTTTGGACTAGCTATGGTGCGTGCTTTGTCCAAAAGTCCGAATCCTCTATCTGTATGCCTCGGGCCTCCTTTTATATGCAAAGGGGTTGCCACAGTGGCAGAGGAGGTGGCAAGCTACTGTTGTGCGAGCTTATCGCTCGATCAATGTAGGACAAGCGCATTTAATGCGTTGCCTACGTGTCCTCTCGCTTTATTGGGGACGGCAATAGAGGCCATCTCATCCTTCACCGCTCCTCCTCGCCTTGACGCGCATCCAGGTTGACAAGGCATGTAGTGCCACTCTGGCCAACTAGATGTTGTGTTGGCGTAATAGTAAGCTTCCATGAAGATCTGCATGTCACCACGCAGGCGCCTGCTTAGTTGGCCCGCCTATTGTCGCACTAGACTGGTGGCGAGGTGGAAAAACCTTGCCGGGCATGGGTCTGGCCGCGGCTCAGCGATCGTCCCCGGCAAGGCTTGCCGGGGGCCTTGGAGTCTTCCCCGACAAGGGTCTTGTCGGGGGTCTTCGTCTTATGGTCCACGTGGATCTGTGGGCCATCAATCTTTGTGAGGATTTGCATGTTGTCGAGCATGCGGTTTCTAGATCTTGGTCTTAATGTTGTCGATGGTGTTAGAGTTCTCAACCCCAAGGGTGATGGATTTGCTGGTGTTGGTGCAGGTTTCCCCAGCAAGGCCCTTGCCGGGGGCGGTCCAGCTTGCCCCTCGCCCTCGTGCTTCGAGTGCATGTTTTGGTAGTCTTCGGGCTTTGCCTTCCCCTGCCTTGCCAGGCCCTACCGTAGGTGTGGTGTAACACCCCGGATGTAACTTTCCATCTTTGTAACTCCAACTCTTGCCATTTTCGGCTATGTGATATGATATTCCCTCCGTGGTTGGGTTTTGTCTTTTGTTTTTGCATTTTATTCATGTTATGCATTTCATATCATGTCATCATGTGCATCTCATTTGCATACATGTTCGTCTGATGCATCCGAGCATTTTCCCTGTTGTCCGTTTCGCAATCCGACACTCCCACATGCACCGGCGCACCCCTCTTGTCTCTTTTCGTGTGCGGGTGTTGAACGTTCTCGGATTGGACCGAGCCTTGCCAAGTGGCCCTGGTATAGCACCGGTAGACCACCTGTCAAGTTTTGGGTCATTTGGAGCTCGTTTGGTACTCCAACGGTTATCCGCATATCCATAAAGGCCTCTTTTAAGTTGCAGCCCAACACCCCTCCAAAACAGCCCAAAAACCCATCTAACTCCCCTCCATGCTCTCGGTCGTTCGATCACGATCGTGTGGGCGAAAACCGCACCCCATTTGGACACTCCTAGCTCCTTCTACCTACAAATATGCATCTCCCCCTCCAAATCCGGGCTAAACCCTAGTCTCCCCGCTCCCCTTGCGCCGCCGGACAAAATCCGGACGGCCGGACACGTCCGCCCGCGCCACCGGACGAACCGCAGCCTGCCACGTGGCGCCGCGCCGCCGCCCACCGCCGCCGGCCCGCGAGCCCGCAGCGGGCCCGCGAGCCCGCAGCGGGCCCGCAAGGCCCGTCCGCCGCCGCCCGCTTCCTGCGGCCTCCCCGCGCGCCTCCCCGCCGCTCGCCCGCGCAGGCCGGCCGCCTCCGCCGCCGCTGGACTTCCTCGCGCCCGCCGTCCGTCGCCTCCGCCGCCGTCCTCGGCCGCGGCCGCCGCCGGCCGCCTCCTCGCGCCCGCCGCCCGGCCTGCGCGCCCCGTCGCCGGCCTCCTTCCCCGACTCCGGCTGCCGCCCGGCCGCCTCGCCACCGGCCTCCCCCGACGATCTCCGGCAAGATCCGCGCCGCCTCGGCATCCGTGCGGCCGGACCCAGACGAGATCCGATCTGGACGGTTGACTTTCTTCCCCCCGTTTTTTTCACTGTCATAATCTGTTGTTAAATTGTTGCATCTTCATCGCATCACATCTTCGCACCCGTGGCACCGTTTTGGGCGTGCAATATACCGTATTGTTTGTCTTGATGAGCACATCATTTCATTACATTGCATCATTTACATTTGAGCTCATCTTGATGCCCGAAATGCTGTTGGAAGAGGGCTTCATATCGTTAGTTTCAGATTCTTATCAGAACGAGCTCTTTTGTCATTTTTGCCATGGTTGATGTGTGCATCCTATGAGGTTGATCCCTAAATGTGTTTTGAACTAGGCTATGTCTTATTTACAGAGGTGCTTACCATGTATTTTTGTGATTAATGTGGTGACTAGCACAAGCATGCAAACTAGGCTTCGTGTTAACGCTGATTTTAGTTCCTGTTCTACTGTAATTTTGATGCCATGAAAACATGTTGCTACAGAGAGATCCATGCATAATTTGAGATACTTCAGTAAGGGTGTTTTGAAAACATGGTTATGCTCTATCCATCCATGGTCCTGGTTGCAATTATGGCGTAGTCTAGCATGTCATTTTCGTGCTCTACTTTTGCTTCAAACTATTTCCTGGCAGATTGTTTACATGTTATTCAATTTTGCCGAGGTTGTTGTAGTTGATCCGTGTATGCTATGATGTTGTTTATTGCCATGTATAACTTCTATGCCATGTCTTCTTGATGGATGTATGCTTAGTTTATCATGAAATGCTCTGTAGTGAGTGCATCGAGCTCGCGAAGGTGCCTTCATGTTTATGTCAATGCCATGCCTTATTTGCTGAATCTGTTAATGAAACTTGCTATGTTTACGTGGGTGCCATCATATTTTCTAATCGTTTTTGGCTTATGGTCAGTAAGGGACTTTTGATCTAGGCTTTGAGTAGATTCTTGCCATGTCTTGTTTTGCTATTGTAAGTTCATGTAGCATGTTGATAACCTGCTCTGAACATTTCTTCGTGCTGCTGTTTATGCCATGTCCAACCTGATAATTATTGCACTTTCTCCATGCTTGTTTGAACCTGTTATGATGTGATTTAGCCGTAGCTCAGTGTTCCTCTTTTGTAAAGCATCTCGTGTAGATCATTGCCATATGCTTTGTTTTTACGTTGGGGTGCTGTAGCATAGTTTCTTGTTGCATGCAAAGTAGCATCATGCTGTTAATCGCAGCTTTGTGTCATTCTTGTCTTGCTTGTCATTTGCAAACCGTGCATCCGTTCCCTGTGATCTTTATATCGATTTCGACCGAAATCATCTCATCTTTCCAGCGGCATACTTGGTTTGCCAAGTTGATGCCTTGTTCATCCTTTTTCCTCCGGAAGCACGCATATGCATTGCATATCACATCTCGCATATCATGACATGTATTGCATCGTGTTGCTTGCGCATTGCATCATGATTTATTGTGGTTCCTTTGCTTGTGTTCTTGCTTTGGGTAGAGCCGGGAGACGAGTACGTGCACGAGGAACCTGTTGAGAACGCTTACGAGGATCCAGCCTTCGACAGCTCTTAGAACCTTGCAGGCAAGATGACCATGCCTTCGAAATCATTTCTATCTTTGCTTGCTAGTACTCGCTCTATCGCTTTGTTAGCCCTACCTGCCTTTGTATACCATGCCTACCTATTGCCATGTTAAACCTCTAACCATCCTGTCCTAGCAACCGTTGATTGGCCATGTCACCGCTTTTGCTCAGCCCCTCTTATAGCATTGTTAGTTGCAGGTGAAGATGAAGTTTGTTCCTGGTCGGAACATGGATTTTGGGATATCACAATATCTCCTATTTAAATTAATGCACCTTATATACTTGGTAAAGGGTGGAAGGCTCGGCCTTATGCCTGGTGACTTGTTCCACTCTTGCCGCCCTAGTTTCCGTCATACCGGTGTTATGTTCCTTGATTTTGCGTTCCTTACACGGTTGGGTGATTTATGGGACCCCCTTAACAGTTCGCTTTGAATAAAACTCCTCCAGGAAGGCCCAAACTTGGTTTTACCATTTGCCACCTAAGCCCTTTTCCCTTGGGTTTTCGCGAGCCCAAGGGTCATCTTTATTTTAACCCCCCCCCCCCCCGGGCCAGTGCTCCTTCGAGTGTTGGTCCGAAATGAGCTGCCTGCGGGGCCACCTCGGGGAAACTTGAGGGCTGGTTTTACTCGTAGCTAGTCTCATCCGATGTTGCCCTGACAACGAGATATGTGCAGCTCCTATCGGGATTTGTCGGCACATCGGGCGGCTTTGCTGGTCTTGTTTTACCATTGTCGAAATGTTTTGCGAACTGGGATTCCGAGACTGATCGGGTCTTCCCGGAAGAAAGTATATCCTTCGTTGACCGTGAGAGCTTGTGATGGGCTGAGTTGGGACACCCCTGCAGGGTATATAATCTTTCGAAAGCCGTGCCCGCGGTTATGAGGCAGATGGGAATTTGTTAATGTCTGGTTGTAGATAACTTGACACTTGACTTCATTAAAATACATCAACCGCGTGTGTAGCCGTGATGGTCTCTTCTCGGCGGAGTCCGGGAAGTGAACACGGTTTGTGTTATGCTTGACGTAAGTAGTTTCAGGATCACTTCTTGATCACTTTTAGCTTCTCGACCGATGCGTTGCTTCTCTTCTCGCTCTAACTTGCGTATGTTAGCCACCATATATGCTTAGTGCTTGCCGCAGCTCCACCATATTACACCTTTTCCTACCTATGAGCTTAAATAGTCTTGATCTCGCGGGTGTGAGATTGCTGAGTCCTCGTGACTCACAGATTCTACCAAAATAGATGCAGGTGCCGATGATACTAGCGCAGATGGCGCAACTGAGCTGAAGTGGGAGTTTGATGAGGCCCTTGGTCGTTACTATGTATCGTTTCCAGATGATCAGTAGTGGAGCCCAGTCGGGACGATTGGGGAACTAGCATTTGGGGTGGTCTTCTTTTCATTTGAACTTGACCGTAGCCGGTCTATGAGTGTATTTGAATGATGTATGATCTTAAATTATGTATTGTGTGAAGTGGCGATTGTAAGCCAACTCGCTTTACCCCATTCTTGTTCATTACATGGGATTGTGTCAAGATGACCCTTCTTGTGACAAAACCACTATGCGGTTATGCCTCTAAGTCGTGCTTCGACACGTGGGAGATATAGCCGCATCGTGGGTGTTACATGTGGCCACGACTGCTCGTGGTTGCGTTTGCCCCTGCACTAGTAAGGGGTACAGAAATGCCCATACTTTTGTACACAAACAGGAGACCCCAGGCCCGGGCCACACATAAGCACAAGGCGTAGTTGGGCCCGGCCCAAGGCAGAGCACGGGCGGGCATGGTAGAGATGGATCACCACGATCTTTTTGTCAGTTGCACTTCCCCATGATCTGTGTTGAATGCGTGACGTGGGGGTCGTGCGTGGGATGGGCGTGGCACGCATGCGTCACCCCGTAGTAAATGGTAAAGACCCGGCTCGCGCCTTGCCCATAAAAAGGGGAAAACCGCAGGGGCACTGCTCACTTACTGCTACGTCCTGAGCTTGTGTTGGTTTTCCTTGAAGAGGAAAGGGTGATGCAGCAATAGTAGCATAAGTATTTCCCTCAGTTTTTGAGAACCAAGGTATCAATCCAGTAGGAGGCTCGTCAAAAGTCCCACGCACCTACACAAACAAACAAGAGCTCGCAACCAACGCAATAAAGGGGTTGTCAATCCCTTCACAGCCACTTGCGAAAGTGAGATCTGATAGAGATAATATGATAAGATAAATATATTTTTTGGTATTTTATGATATCGATTGGAAAAGTAAAGATGAAAATAAAAGTAGATTGAAAGCTTATATGATAAGATATAGACCCGAGGGCCATAGGTTTCACTAGTGGCTTCTCTCAAGATAGCATAAGTATTATGGTGTGTGAACAAATTACTATCGAGCAATTGATAGAAAAGCGAATAATTATGAGATTATCTAGGCATGATCATGTATATAGTCATCACGTCCGTGACAAGTAGACCGACTCCTGCATGCATCTACTACTATTACTCCACACATCGACCGCTATCCAGCATGCATCTAGAGTATTAAGTTCATAAAGAACAGAGTAACGCATTAAGAAAGATGACATGATGTAGAGGGATAAACTCATGCAAAATGATATAAACCCCATCTCTTTATCCTCGATGGCAACAATACAATACGTGCCTTGCTGCCTGTCGGTGTCAAAACCGGCGGATCTTGGGTAGGGGGTCCTGATCTGTGCGTCTTAGGCTGATGGTAACAGGAAGCAAGTGACACAATGTTTACCCAGGTTCGGGCCCTCTCAATGGAGGTAAAACCCTACTTCCTGCTTGATTAATATTGAAGATATTAGTAGTACAAGAGTAGATCTACCACGAGATCGTAGAGGCTAAACCCTAAGAGCTAGCCTATGATGGTATGATTGTAATTGTGATCGGCCTTCTAAGGACCATCCTCTCCAGTTTATATAGACACCGAAGAGGGCTAGGGTTTACATGGAGTCGTTTACAAGGAAGGAAATATAATATCCGGATCACCAAGCTTGTCTTCCACGCAAAGGAGAGTCCCATCCAGACACGAGCCGAAGTCTTAAGCCTTGTATCTTTACGCTTCAATAGTCCGGACGATGTATATAGTCTGGCTGTCCGGATACCCCCTAATCCAGGACTCCCTCAGTAGCCCCTGAACCAGGCTTCAATGACGATGAGTCCGGCGCGCAGTCTTGTCTTCGGCATTGCAAGGCGGGTTCCTCCTTCCGAATACTCTAAGGTTATTATCGAACACGTAGACCGTGTCCGGATCTGCAAAATGATCTTCACATACCACCATAGAGAGAATGATACTTCAGCTGACAACTTTTTAAATGACGTGACATGTCCTTACGGTTGGGTCATTATTCGAATCATTTTCCCACAACCAGCCACAGCGCGTATTGCGAGGCGGTTTCCTTGACACGTCTTGTCAAAGCACAGATTGTGTCCCCTTATCACGGGATTCTCATCAATACGGGTATGGGTAATCCCCCCGTGCCATCAATCGTGGCGCTTGGGAAGTAAGCGATTCTCAACAGGCTAGTGGGGAGGCGCACCACTTTCGTCGCCTCTATAAAGGGATAAGAGTTCCCCATTCTTACCCAGGCCTTCTTCCTCCTTTGCCCACTCTTTCCTCCACCAGCTCCAGTTCCCTAGTCCAAGTCTTCTCCGCAGAGTTAAACATGTCCGGAGCAGGAGGTAAGTGGGTGGATTCCACCATGAAGGAGAAGAATATCGCAAGTATTCGGGCGGCCTGATACTTGGCCGCAGACATAGCGCACCGGCTACCAGACGACGAGCAGGTCATTCCAACTCTAGGACCCCACGAGAGGGTCGTGTTTCTTGCCCACTTCGTGCGTGGACTGGGGTTTCCACTCCACCCCTTCGTCCGCGGGCTCATGTTCTACTACGGGCTAGATTTCCATGATCTAGCCCCGAAGTTCGTCCTCAACATCTCGGCGTTCATCGTCATATGCGAGGCTTTCCTCCGCATCAAGCGTCATTTCGGCTTGTGGCTGCAAATCTTCTGTGTGAAGCCGAAGATCGTGAGAGGCCAGCAAGCCGAGTGCGGAGGAGCCATGGTGGGAAATATGCCTAACGTCACCTGACTTGACGGCTCCTTTGCGGAAACCGTGAAGGGGTGGCAGTCGAGTTGGTTCTACATCACCGAGCCGCGCGGCGCCAACTGGGCGGCGGCCCCCGAATTCCGATCCGGAACCCCCATGCGGCTCACCTCCTGGGAACAGAAGGGACTGTCCTGGGGCGAATCTACAGAGCTGATCGGACTCATAAACTGCATCAGGGCATGAAGGATAAGAACATCAAGCTTGTCAATGTGATCCAGGTCATGCTCATTCACCGGATTCTGCCGTGCCAAAGGCGGGCATTCAATCTGTGGGAGTTCGTCCCGGCCGAACACCAGACGCTTCAGAGGCTCTACGGCATGAAGCACAAAAACGCGTGGAAGGCGTTGTTCAAGGCCTCTAAAGTACCTCCTCACATATCCGAGGACCGTGGGCTCCATGCCGCGGCCTCCTAGTCAAGTGAGTCTTCAGGCTGCCACCGGATTCGGTTCTTCCCAATATATTCATGGGGGAGCCTTAAGTAATTGTGCATATTTGCTCAGGATTATGTGGAGACAGCGGAGTAGAACGACTGTCCGGCTCCGCTGCCGGAAAGCCCAACTAATGCTCTCCTGACAGAGATGCTGGTCACGGTGCCCTATAAGGGGCCGGAGAAGAAGGCCATAAGAAGGCCCCGGGGATCTGAAAGGGTCTCCAACGTAAGGTTGCGCTAGAATCCTCGTTCGAAGACGACAAGGCACACTCCTCCCCCGAAGGGGAAGAAGAAGAAGAAGAGAAGGCCGCCCCATCCGGAAAGGACGGAGGGCCTGAGAGGGCGAACCAGGGGACCAGAAGAGGCCCACGATGCAAGGCCGTCATACCCTCGTCGTCCAATGAAGACGAGGCACATTCCTCCCGCGGAGGCGGGGGAAACAAGAAGAAACTCCACCTACCCGTATTGGGGGGAGAAAAAGAGGAAGGCCGCCCCGGAGGGAAAAGCGTCCCTTCCGGACTACTTCGCCACCGCCACAGATAGCGAGGAGGGGTGGCTTCCCAGGAAGAAGCCCCTACTGCGATCGTAAGTATCTGCACTCCATCGTAATTTTGCTTCATAGTTTTGTTATAACGCCGAACTTGTATGCAGTCCGGCCAGGGCCCATCCCGAGGTGTCGTCTTCGGACGGGTCCTTGAGTGATTCAGTGATGAACTCGTTTCCGACGGCCACTACTTCTCAGCCTGCGGACGACACGGAGGTGTTGTCCCAAAGGCTCCCAGAGCAGGGAGAAGTGGATCTGGGGGCGCCCCAAGGCAGCATTCCAAACGTCGGACACGCGGGGTTCAAGATCCCTGCGGATCGTGTTGGTGAGAGCCACAGTAAGCCGGACTCTCAGCCGAACACTGTTCCGGAGCCTTCAATGGTTCCGGCCTTAGGTGGACAACCCCTCGTTAAGGAGGGTGAGCCGTCTATGCCGAGGACTTCTGCTACGCCCGAGGCACCGGATTGTCTGCTGGAAGCGCTTCGGGGCGCTTCCATGGATGAAGAGCACCGTACTCTTATGAGTGCGGTGATTCAGAAAGGTTTGTCCGCCAAGAGCGGACTAACCGAAGCCTGCACCAGCCTCCTAACAGGCTTTGAGGTAAGTAATAAAAATGTGTGAAATTACCACCCGATAGGTAGTAGCCCCTGGTACTCTGGTTGGTGTTCGGAAGGAAAAACCAAACGGAGGGTCAATTATAATCCGCAGGAGTCTAACAATAAGTTTGAATGTGAATAAGCAGGTTGTGTTGCTTGCCGCTGCGGTCCGTATGGCCGAGATCGCCGGGCTAAAGCAGGACCTGAAGCAGGCGCGGGGAGAGCTCGACCTCACAAGGAGGTAACTCAAAAAGAACAAAGGTGAGTGATTCCCCGCTCTCATATAATGAAGGATAGATAAAATTGGTTATCCTAACGACGAAGCGTCATGATTTAGTAACAGAGGCAACCACCGAAGTGGGGTCTCTGAAAAAAGCATTGTCCGAGTCCGAACACAAGGCGGCCTTGGAACGCAAGGAGCGCGAGAAGCAAGAAGCCCAAGTGGGCGAGGTACAAGAAGAGATCTAGGATCTCGGCAAGAAGTTTGAGTCCGTGGAGCATGAGCTTAAGGAAAAAGAGGCCGAGCTTGCGAGGGCCCTTGCAAGTATAAAAGATGCCAAGGCCGCAGCCGAGAAGGCACAGCTGGAAATCCAGGAGGCCAAAAAGATAACGGCGGGTAAGAAATTCTTTATGCAAAGCAAACATGTGGAGGAGGTGTTTCTTTTACTTACCCGAGTACGGAGCTCTCCAGGGGCATTCGTAGATCTGCCACACAACGTATCAGATGCCGCGGAGTTCTACCGTGCCCAGGAGGGGAGCTCAACGGAGAAGCTGTTCTGGTCCCAGTATGCTGGGGCCGAACATTCAACGCCTTTGAGTGACCAACTGAAGCAGTTGGTCGAACTCCACAAGGCGGACGAAGTGGCTATGAAGGATTTCATAGTCCGGATGTGGCCTGGTGAGCCCCTGCCCACCAGCTACTTCGGCCTGATCAAGCGGATGGTGAATGCCTGTCCGCGACTAGAAGTCATCAAGTGATCCATTTGCATTGAGGGTGCCCGCCGGGACTTTGCCCGTGCGAAGGTGCATTGGGGCAAGCTGGATGCGGAGAAGCTGGTGAAGGACGGGCCGCCAGAGGGCAAGCCGCATCGCATTCCGGAGAAGTATTATGATGGCGTTATGAAGGGCGCTCGCCTCGTGGCCAATGAATGTACCAAGGACATAATTTTTGAACGAATTCACTTCTGTCATGTTTGTAATTTAAAGACGAGGTTACTTGCGCTATGTAGTGCTTTTGTTATTTAAAATATTACCTTCTGTGCGGCTGTTTATAAAATTCTGAAAGTAGGCCAGTCGTCGACTTCCGCCCCCATGCAACTAGTACTAGGGTGTTCATGGAAAAACCCGGACACTCTTTATCCAAATGTTTGGTCCCTTAAGGAGGTGTCCGGCGCAGCGAACAAGGCAATCGGACTATGCGGCTTTATAACCTTCACTTAGCCATAGAAGTCTACAATTTTAAATTTCGGCAAAGCCCCTAGAATCCGGAAGACCGAATTGGGGCGCTATATACGCCTAAATCGGACGAAGCTGAATTATCACCTAAAGCGGAAAAATCTTAAGGATTTTAAGACCTCTCGAATAGCGACCAGCTCTCGCCACATCATGCCGGTCAGTTTTCGGCTTTCTCTACTGAGGTGCTCGTCCGGAAGAACCGGGACACAATCGCGGTAGTTCTCCCTGCGCTACCTTAGCCGATATAATGGAACGTAAGGCACCAGAACAAGGGAGCCGAGCTATCCCAACTGTAGACCCAAGACATGATTCGGAGCTGATGCATATAATACTATAAGTTCGGGGTGACGCACTGTTGAAAGTGTTCGGACTTGTCTTGCCGTATTATGGGGTGCCGTAAGAAGCCCCTGGCAAACTAAACGTACCAAAGTGTACGAATGTAATATCAAATAGACATTTGTAAGAAAAAATGCTCAAGTAAGAGTAATAAGCTGACGCTATATATGATCTCCCATTGATGAATAATACGTTTAAGCGTATGTTCACAATGAATGCTTTAAGTGGAGATAAATAGGATTATTTGACATACCCTATCCAGAGGCAGGCTACATACAGATAGATAAAGCAGGTATAACGATCGTAAATAGATTCCACCTGGGTATTTCCTTCTGTGCGCAAAGCCTGTTGCCTCCATGGTTTTCTCTCCTATGTAAGTCCGACAACCCGGCTCTTCTGGAGAGGCTGCACTAACACAATGTCCTGAAAGGTAAAAGGAAAGGTTACGAAGGTATGTGGCGGTTATACCACACTGTTGACTAAGCCACTGCTGCACCTCCGCCTATGCCCATGGTATTTTGAGTGTGTAATTGTGTACGCGTGGCACAAATGCTGCTTTGATGGGATTTGAGCGGAGGCCGCTGTCAGGACCCTGACTCAATGCCACATCGATCTAGCATGTAACACCTCATATCACTTTGCGGCCTCACGCACGGTATTCCCACGGGTGTCGCCTTACCTTTGCCCGGGACCGTTTGCGCCTTTTGGCACACGTATATGACAGTGTCGCTAGCATCCATATGATAAAGAGCCCGGGCTGACATGGCTAGTCGTAAACCCAAAGTGGCACAGACTTACAGGGACAGGCATCCATGACCCAGCATCGAACGTGTCGGTCATCAGCGAGTGAATCCAGGCTGTAGCACTGGGCTAGCAGGACTCCGGTGAACCGGGCTGTAGCGGGCTAACAGGACTCCGGTATTCATCGCGTGACATTTCCCCGAAGGGACAGACACAGGAACGAAGAAGGACACATGCCGGCCAGCCTAAGTGTTCCGGAGCAGTAGCAAGCTACCATGGCTCAGTGGAAACACTAGGAGACATTTCCCGGTAAGAGAGGCTACTAAAGATAAACAACTAGATGGTCAGATCCCACACATACCAAGCATTTCAATAACATACACACAATATGCTCGATATGTGCAAATACAACATGGCATCACAACATGACTCTACGACTCAAGTAATTATTCAATAGGCTCCGAGGAGCGAGATATTACAAACATGGGTCTCATGACCCAACATCAGAGCATACAAATCAAAGCACAAGCGGAAGCTATCATGTCTGAGTACAGACATCTATAAATGAAAAAGGCTGAGAAGCCTGACTATCTATCAGATCCTGCCGAGGGCACAAGATCGTAGCTGAGGTATCAAGCTAAACGTCGAAGTCCAAGCGGAACTACTAGTGAGACTGAAGTCTCTCTGCAAAAACATAAAATAGGCAAACGTGAGTACAAATGTACCCAGCAAGACTTACATCAGAACTATCTACATATGCATCATTATCAACAAAGGGGATGGTGGGGTTTAACTGCAGCAAGCCAGCTTTGACTCGGTGGCTATCCTAAACTACGACTGCAAGTAACTCTTTTGAGGTGGCGCACACGAGTCCACATATTCACCATATCAATACACCACTATGGATCCGCTCCCGTCTCCCTACGAGAACGCCATCCATAGCACTCACGCTTATCTTGCGTATTTTAGAGTATCCACTTTCACTTGTCTATGAACTGATATAAGCAACCCAGAAGTCCTTTACCGCGGACACGGCTATTCGAATAGATGATGTTAACCCTGCAGGGGTGTACTTCTTCATACATGTTTCCACCACTTAGCGTCTGCACACGACATGTGCTCGGCAACTTCAAGCGAAAGCCGACGTGGGTGTAGACCACGACCTACCTAAACACTCAAGTCTCTAGTCCAGGTTTATCGCCTATTCGGGTTCCATCCATGAGGAGATCCGGCCGGAGTTTCGCTCACAGCCCCAAACGATGTGAACAGGGTTCCGTGACACCAAACGGGCGCCCGGTTACCCGGCCACGTGCCTACCGCATCACAGCCCACCCCTACGGTCAGCGCTGTCCACGGCCTCCAGCAAGCTACAAACACCAGAAACTACTTGCAACTCCTGGACAGAGGACTAGGGTGAATAAGAAGTCGAGCGGGGTCATATTTCAGGGCCCAATGTATGGTAGTAGCTGAGTCATGGATCACAAACACAGAACTCAGTTCCTAAGGACGGCTTCAATGAGACAACCCACCATGTACTCCTACATGGCCCCTCACCGCTACCTTTACCAAATCGTGTTCACACACTTAGCTCACACACAGTAGGACATGTTCACACGCCTCTGATTCATCCCCGAGGAATCAGACCCGACTCAACTCTAAGCAGTAGCAGGCATGACAAACAAACATAAATGAGTAGGCACATCTGGGCTCAAACAACTCCTACTCATGCTAGTGGGTTTCATCTATTTACTGTGGAATGACAGGTCATGCAGAGGATAAGGGGGTTCAGCTACCGCAGCAAGTAACAGATGAATCGTTGTTGCCCTAATGCATTAAAAGAGAGCAGGAGCGAGAGAGTAGGATTGTATCGGAATGAACAAGGGGGTTTTGCTTGCCTGGCACTTCTGAAGATAACATTGAGTCTTCATCAGTGTCAACGATCACATCATCGGTATCACGTCTATCGAGAGGGGACAAATACCGGCAATAAAGAAGGGAACACAATCAATGCAATGCACAATATGATGCATGATCATGACATGGCAAAATGAATGTGTTTTGAGCTAATGCAACTAGCAACAGATTAAATGAAGTTGGTTTGAATACAAGATAATTCAAACTCCATATGTGATTATTCAAATGCCATTTAATTGATTTGTGCTAAACAGCAGCTATAAGTTGTTCTAACATGCATGAAAATGGTACATATGGATTCCTTGAATTTTTCTGATAATTTTTCATATATAAATTATCTAATTTGGAGTTACGGTTGAATTTCTATGATTTTTAGAAGTTTTTACAAATTTCTGGAATTTCCTGAATATTTATAAAATGAACTAAATTCCAGAAAAGGAATATTGCGTCAGCATGGCGTAAGGCTGAGGTCAGCAGGTCAACTGGGTCGCCCAGAGTCAAACCTGACGTGTGGGACCCATATGTCAGCGTCACAGGTTAAACAGGGGGGGTTTAGTTTAGTTTAATTAAGGATTAGGGCACTAGGGCCCACATGTCAGTGTCAGCAGGGGGGTAATTAAATTAAAATAAACTAAACTAATTAACAGGGGGCTGGCCCCACCTGTCATCGACCCAGGGGGGGTCAAACCCCTGGTCAATAGGGCCTAACCCGCCGGCGGTGAGTCGCCGGCGAGGCCGAGGCGGCGGAGGCCTTCGGGTTTCGTGCTCCGGCGACCAAACGGACGGAGGAGGGGCTCTACGAATAGCTGGAAGAGCGCCGCGTCTTCCTGTGGAGTCGGTTGGGGTCGGGGCGGCCGGAATCGGCGCCGGCGACGAGCTAGGTAGCCGCCGGAGTTCGGGTGAGCTCGGAGTCGGCGTTAGGGAGCACAGCAGAGGGTGCGGATGGGTGCTATGGCCTCCTGGGGGTGCACTGAGCACGGCTGCATGCTCGGTTGCAGTTCTAGGCAACCGTGGCTACGGCGGCGACATGGCCGGCGGCGAAGAGCTCTCGGCTCCGGTGGTTGATGCGGCTAGGGGGCGAATTAGGCAACGAGGCATGGGGGAAACGATGCAGTGGCTCACCGCGGTTCTTCTGGTGCTGCTGGCGAGGCAGGGGAGGCACGGGGTCCGGCGAATCGACGGCGGGGATCACCGGCACCCGAGGTCGGAAACGGCGGCGTTGGAGATGCAGCAGAGCTTCTGGCGCCGCGTGACTCGATGGAGAGGACGACGATGTCGTGGCGGAGCTCGGGATCACGTCGGAGAGGTGGGGCAGTGGCTGTGGGTGCGGGGTTACGGCAGCGCGTCCATGGAGGCTTCGGCCATGGCGGGGAACGGGCGAGGAGAGGCGTAGGGGGGCGAATGGGGTGTCGGCGAGGTCGGGGCGACGACCAGGAGACGATCCACGCGGCGCAACGGCGACCAGGGCGATGCAGAGAGGCTGGGTGGTGCGTGGCGAGCTCGGGCGCGCCATGCTCACCTCCCTGCCTGCTCTGGCAAGGGGAAGCAGCTGGCTGGCACGGGCCAGCACAGTGCTGGGCCGGCCAGTGGGTTGCCAGGTAAGTGGCCAGGTAAAACTCTCTCTCTCTCTTTCTATTTTAATTCTGTTTTCTATTTTGCAGGTTTGTTTTGAATTTGGTTTTGAAACCAATTCAATTTATTTTACTTCTGACAATATTTTTAGGAGCTAAAAGAATTAAAACAATGCTCCACAAAATATTTCAGAATTATTGGACCTATATTTATTTAATAGTAGATATAAGTCCAATTCAAATAGCTATTGCTTTAATTCAAATACCCAAAATAAATGTTTCTGAGATACCGAAAATATTGGTTTGGATTTTACCTCTTGCCAATATTTCCAGAGGATAACAAGAACATTTTCTTGGACTTATTTGAAGCAATTTTTATCTTGATCATTTTTTTAAAGGATTCTGAGGCTTTGAAAATTCCTCAATTCAAATTTTATTTGAATTTAAACATGATGCAGCAACCAAGCTAGTCCAAGGCTAGGGTAAAGCTAGGGATGTGACAACTCACCCCCACTAAACAAGAATCTCGTCTCGAGATTCAAGCGTAGGGTAGGATGAAGGGGAAACGCAAACTAGTATAATCTTCACGATCCAGGTTGCGCTTCGAATGAACGTTGGTTCGATCACCATCATTGTCTCGAAGTCTTGCTCTGAGAAATCCTGCCAACATGACATGGAGAGAAGAAGGAGACTCTAGAAGGGTCGATCTTCTCGAAGATCGAACAACTCAGGATTAACTCACGGGATGAGACATAGCAACCTCTCTCGAGCTGAGACACTAAACATACATCCATGGGAATGGAGTGAAGCAAATGACGAAGGTTCACTAGGTAGACAATAATTCCACACTTAAGAAGGTGGTAAACGATTGCCAACGTAGCGAGGAGTTGAGTTGCCATGATACCATAACGATGCACCTTAGGGAAGGTGACTCGTAGAAATATCTCCTTAAGTGGCAAAAAGAATTACCTTTGATTCAAAGATCAATGAAACTCTTTAGGCCAGCCTAAGGCAATTCTCGAGCGATCGTTTGTAGGGGGTCGGTAGAATGGCATACCCGGACTTGGATGATGTGGATTACCTTGTTGAAGACAACGCAATGGATGATTCTTGCTTATCACCGGAAATGGAAGAGACCCATGGTAGAATGGCACATTGGCGGTGCAAGCTGGGAACAAAATGCAAATGCTAGGAATGATTCTGGTAACTGGGGAAGAACCCAACAATAGAGAGTGAATTCACTGTTTGAAAGGATCATAGCATTGCCGAGGAAACTGAGAGCAAACCTAGTTAGTGCCGATGATAACACCTAGCGCTTGTGCGTGCTCTCAAGAACTTGAGCATTTCCATATTCATCAAGGTTTTACCAACATCCGTGTCAAGGATCCTGGCAACACAACATACCACCATGATGAACAACGATGGACGAGGCAGATGCATAGGAAGATAACATCAACTCAGATTTCACCCTAGCGAGGCCAAGGAAACAAAATCTGGATGATCGACCGAGAGACATTTAGCACTCCGCTTCTAATGTTCTCCTTGACGTGCTAGTGTAACCCATTCATTGAAATGGTTTGGTATCTAGAACATCAAGTAAAGGTCGGACTTCAGGAAGACAAAAATCATAAAGAATAACTACGGAGATGAATCCATAAGAAATCCTCATGGGGAGGTGGCCAACTTCTCCAATCAAGATACTACAATATTAGGTCTCCCGGTGGGGTGTGTTGGCCGCGACATTCACTTTACCGATTATCGCGAGACCAATATTATAATTCTTGGAAAATGCTCCAACCATCATATCTGCCTGAGATTCAGAACTGGTTGGTGTCAGGATATTCCAGACTCATCGAGTCTAGGAAGAAAATGAAAGTTTGCAACACAAATCGACGAGATGATGTTGCGAGATTCTTGGGAAATGAACTACGATAGCAAGCTCCAAAACATGAGCTGGTTCTGCTACACATGTGTGAACACGCTGCCTCAGACAAACATGATCACATGGTAGTCTTACATTAAAACACTACCGAGTTTTGGTTGGGAACCATCAGCGAGGATATCGAAGTTCTTTCATAAGTCCGGATTAGCTCTTATGAAGATACTTCTTCTCCTTGAACAAATCAGTCAGTGGCTTGGTGTGCTACAGAATTTATATGGAACGAAGATGATCAGTCTATCAGACCACGGAATACTTCGCACGTATGCATGACTGATTTGGGATGATCCCAGAGGAAACAACATTGACTTTCTCGAGTCCACGACGACAACTTACATCAAATGCACGTGAATCAAAGGAAGTCACTTCTTTCATCCAAACATATACTTCATGAACGGGGCATGAAGAAAATGCTTACACAAGTTTCCAACACTAGCTTAATGTTCAACAAAATCATGGAGGAGATAAGGATGTTGTCAATGGGCTCAACAACAATTCATCCGGGTTTCCTTTAAAAGAAATTCCATAGTTAGGTGAACACGGTGATAGCATTGGTCAGACCCATAAGATATAATGGTGTATGCTCGAGGAATCAACCACGAGTAAGACAACATTACGAGCATCGTTGGTACTGATTTGATTTGACGATAGCCCACACTCAAATCAAAGGATTGGTAAGACAATAGGTCCAGCAACTGATCACAGGGACCAATCGCTGAAGATATCATCTTTCTTCAACTCACACAACACAAGATATCCCTTTGGAAATGAACTAGTTAGGCAAGCTTTTATCTTCCAACTCTCCAAGTTGTTGTTTAGCTTAACCAACTAGCTCAGGGATATCTAACACCGATTCTTGGAGAAAGGGTGGTTTACAAGAAACCAACTTGATCACGAGCTCAACATAGCGGTCGGGTGACAACCTGGTAATACTTCCGAGAAGATCTTCGGAAAATCACGAACCACCGATATGTTACTAAGCTCGAGAACAATCTTGCTTTTCAGGGCAAGATGATATGATCAAATGAGTGAGGACTTGACAAAATCCTAACTCATCAATCAAAGAGTGCACCAGGAAATAAGGACTAGGTAGCACGATCAATCTTAGAATGGTGATTCAATAACCAACATACTAAGAATAAAATTATTATCCTTTAACTACCAAGCAACGAGGTTGCTAGGAGTATTGATTTCACACATCACAATTCATTTGTCGGTATTCCGGTTGCATCAACACGAGGGCCGAGGAATGACTAATGATGGTGAGAAGTATCACTACGTCAAAATTCATGAGAGTTGGTGCAGTTCTCATGACAATTCTGACATAAAGGGGGTAATACTCCAAGGTAGAACAGAACCAAAAGCTGGATTGGCATTTGATCTGCGGAATACAACTACTTTGACCCAATCCTAGATATGGACGAGGTACTGGAGTTTGTTTCTCCAAGTCATTCAGGACAGAATGGCTTGACGGACCACAAGAGTAATAGGTATCGATGAACGATTGCACGCATACTCTTGACTAACTATTTATAAACGAGGGTCAGAAGACAACTAAAGAGGGACAACTCAAAGGAACATACGATTTTCTGAGTTGTGGATGCATGGTTTAGCATGTTGAACCAAGTTCAACATGTTTCTTCCGGATAACCCATGCAGAAAGGTTGAGCTGGCAGAGTCACAATATAGCATGGAGAACTCATCGAGAGCACTCTGATTGTGATCTTTCGATCAGCGAGGAACATCTGCCATAAGCGGTTCATAGTGTTTGGAAGAAAGGAATACCACGAACATCGAGGACTAATGCAAAGGTTACTAATAACCTAAAGGAACGAGCAAAACTATCAACATGAAGCAAGTAGGGTGAATCTCGGGTTCAAAACCCAGGGATAGAATACCTACTACTAAATGGCATCACGGAATGCTTTCGATAATGACGGCCAGAGTCATCACACTGGAACATAAATCATGGCTAGACTACTAGATGATCCCCTGAGACACCTAGGGTCATAATAGTAACTCCAACATAATGTCAAGGCAATAGAATACCTCAACTCAACAATTAGTGTGATTGAGCTGGCACAAAGGAACATCGAAACCAGAGGGAAAGGATTTTGCAAATGCATCAGACTATTTAGAAACCTGGAATGACTCGGACAGCATAACGGCTGTAAATGCTCAGAAAAGATTTGAGACATTCACAAAAATGGTGGCATAACCACTCAGAAGCACAATATCAAGGTTCGAGATCAACAATTAACATACAGAAGTAGTAGGAACTGAACTGAGGCTTAAATCCAACAATCTATAAGTCTACGGATTAGTAACACGTGATCCTGATAGAAAGAAGAGATAGCCTAGTTCTTAATCCCCGTAGAAGAGAAGATGATGACTCAGATCAGAAGGCCATGAGGTATAAGGAGTAAAAAGAGCCTTACGTTCCATCCCACAATCAATTCCCTTATATAACTAAAGAATTTCTAGACTCAACTTCGACCAGTTTGGCTTGGTAATCCTACAGGCAGTCAAGCTCTGATACCAACGCTGTCAGGACCCCGACTCAATGCCACATCGATCTAGCATGTAACACCTCATATCACTTTGCGGCCTCACGCACGGTATTCCCACGGGTGTCGCCTTACCTTTGCCCGGGACCGTTTGCGCCTTTTGGCACACGTATATGACAGTGTCGCTAGCATCCATATGATAAGGAGCCCGGGCTGACATGGCTAGTCGTAAACCCAAAGTGGCACAGACTTACAGGGACAGGCATCCATGACCCAGCATCGAACGTGTCGGTCATCAGCGAGTGAATCCAGGCTGTAGCACTGGGCTAGCAGGACTCCGGTGAACCGGGCTGTAGCGGGCTAACAGGACTCCGGTATTCATCGCGTGACATTTCCCCGAAGGGACAGACACAGGAACGAAGAAGGACACATGCCGGCCAGCCTAAGTGTTCCGGAGCAGTAGCAAGCTACCATGGCTCAGTGGAAACACTAGGAGACATTTCCCGGTAAGAGAGGCTACTAAAGATAAACAACTAGATGGTCAGATCCCACACATACCAAGCATTTCAATAACATACACACAATATGCTCGATATGTGCAAATACAACATGGCATCACAACATGACTCTACGACTCAAGTAATTTATTCAATAGGCTCCGAGGAGCGAGATATTACAAACATGGGTCTCATGACCCAACATTCAGAGCATACAAGTCAAAGCACAAGCGGAAGCTATCATGTCTGAGTACAGACATCTATAAATGAAAAAGGCTGAGAAGCCTGACTATCTACCAGATCCTGCCGAGGGCACAAGATCGTAGCTGAGGTAACAAGCTAAACGTCGAAGTCCACGCGGAACTACTAGTGAGACTGAAGTCTCTCTGCAAAAACATAAAATAGGCAAACGTGAGTACAAATGTACCCAGCAAGACTTACATCAGAACTAACTACATATGCATCATTATCAACAAAGGGGATGGTGGGGTTTAACTGCAGCAAGCCAGCTTTGACTCGGTGGCTATCCTAAACTACGACTGCAAGTAACTCTTTTGAGGTGGCGCACACGAGTCCACATATTCACCATATCAATACACCACTATGGATCCGCTCCCGTCTCCCTACGAGAACGCCATCCATAGCACTCACGCTTATCTTGCGTATTTTAGAGTATCCACTTTCACTTGTCTATGAACTGATATAAGCAACCCAGAAGTCCTTTACCGCGGACACGGCTATTCGAATAGATGATGTTAACCCTGCAGGGGTGTACTTCTTCATACATGTTTCCACCACTTAGCGTCTGCACACGACATGTGCTCGGCAGACTTCAAGCGAAAGCCGACGTGGGTGTAGACCACGACCTACCTAAACACTCAAGTCTCTAGTCCAGGTTTATCGCCTATTCGGGTTCCATCCATGAGGAGATCCGGCCGGAGTTTCGCTCACAGCCCCAAACGATGTGAACAGGGTTCCGTGACACCAAACGGGCTGCCGGTTACCCGGCCACGTGCCTACCGCATCACAGCCCACCCCTACGGTCAGCGCTGTCCACGGCCTCCAGCAAGCTACAAACACCAGAAACTACTTGCAACTCCTGGACAGAGGACTAGGGTGAATAAGAAGTCGAGCGGGGTCATATTTCAGGGCCCAATGCATGGTAGTAGCTGAATCATGGATCACAAACACAGAACTCAGTTCCTGAGGACGGCTTCAATGAGACAACCCACCATGTACTCCTACATGGCCTCTCACCGCTACCTTTACCAAATCGTGTTCACACACTTAGCTCACACACAGTAGGACATGTTCACACGCCTCTGATTCATCCCCGATGAATCAGACCTGACTCAACTCTAAGCAGTAGCAGGCATGACAAACAAACATGAATGAGTAGGCACAACAGGGCTCAAACAACTCCTACTCATGCTAGTGGGTTTCATCTATTTACTGTGGAATGACAGGTCATGCAGAGGATAAAGGGGTTCAGCTACCGCAGCAAGTAACAGATGAATCGTTGTTGCCTAATGCAGTAAAAGAGAGCAGGAGCGAGAGAGTGGGATTGTATCGGAATGAACAAGGGGGTTTTGCTTGCCTGGCACTTCTGAAGATAACATTGAGTCTTCATCAGTGTCAACGATCACATCATCGGTATCACGTCTATCGAGAGGGGACAAATACCGGCAACACAGAAGGAACACAATCAATGCAATGCACAATATGATGCATGATCATGACATGGCAAATTGAATGTGTTTTGAGCTAATGCAACTAGCAACAGATTAAATGAAGTTGGTTTGAATACAAGATTCAAATTCAAACTCCATATGTGATTATTCAAATGCCATTTAATTGATTTGTGCTAAACAGCAGCTATAAGTTGTTCTAACATGCATGAAAATGGTACAGATGGATTCCTTGAATTTTTCTGATAATTTTTCATATATAAATTATCTAATTTGGAGTTACGGTTGAATTTCTATGATTTTTAGAAGTTTTTACAAATTTATGGAATTTCCTGAATATTTATAAAATGAACTAAATTCCAGAAAAGGAATATTGCGTCAGCATGGCGTAAGGCTGAGGTCAGCAGGTCAACTGGGTCGCCCAGAGTCAAACCTAACGTGTGGGACCCATATGTCAGCGTCACAGGTTAAACAGGGGGGGTTTAGTTTAGTTTAATTAAGGATTAGGGCACTAGGGCCCACATGTCAGTGTCAGCAGGGGGGGGGTAATTAAATTAAAATAAACTAAACTAATTAACAGGGGGCTGGCCCCACCTGTCATCGACCCAGGGGGGTCAAACCCCTGGTCAACAGGGCCTAACCCGCCGGCGGTGAGTCGCCGGCGAGGCCGAGGCGGCGGAGGCCTTCGGGTTTCGTGCTCCGGCGACCAAACGGACGGAGGAGGGGCTCTACGAATAGCTGGAAGAGCGCCGCGTCTTCCTGTGGAGTCGGTTGGGGTCGGGGCGGCCGGAATCGGCGCCGGCGACGAGCTAGGTAGCCGCCGGAGTTCGGGTGAGCTCGGAGTCGGCGTTAGGGAGCACAGCAGAGGGTGCGGATGGGTGCTATGGCCTCCTGGGGGTGCACTGAGCACGGTTGCGTGCTCGGTTGCAGTTCTAGGAAACCGTGGCTACGGCGGCAACATGGCCGGCGGCGAAGAGCTCTCGGCTCCGGTGGTTGATGCGGCTAGGGGGCGAATTAGGCAACAAGGCATGGGGGAAACGATGCAGCGGCTCACCGCGGTTCTTCTGGTGCTGCTGGCGAGGCAGGGGAGGCACGGGGTCCGGCGAATCGACGGCGGGGATCACTGGCACCCGAGGTCGGAAACGGCGGCGTTGGAGATGCAGCAGAGCTTCTGGCGCCGCGTGACTCGATGGAGAGGACGACGACGTCGTGGCGGAGCTCAGGATCACGTCGGAGAGGTGGGGCAGTGGCTGTGGGTGCGGGGTTACAGCAGCGCGTCCATGGAGGCTTCGGCCATGGCGGGGAACGGGCGAGGAGAGGCGTAGGGGGGCGAATGGGGTGTCGGCGAGGTCGGGGCAACGACCAGGAGACGATCCACGCGGCGCAACGGCGACCAGGGCGATGCAGAGAGGCTGGGTGGTGCGTGGCGAGCTCGGGCGCGCCATGCTCACCTCCCTGCCTACTCTGGCAAGAGGAAGCAGCTGGCTGGCACGGGCCAGCACAGTGATGGGCCGGCCAGTGGGTTGCCAGGTAAGTGGCCAGGTAAAACTCTCTCTCTCTCTTTCTATTTTAATTCTGTTTTCTATTTTGCAGGTTTGTTTTGAATTTGGTTTTGAAACCAATTCAATTTATTTTACTTCTGACAATATTTTTAGGAGCTAAAAGAATTAAAACAATGCTCCACAAAATATTTCAGAATTATTGGACCTATATTTATTTAATAGTAGATATAAGTCCAATTCAAATAGCTATTGCTTTAATTCAAATACCCAAAATAAATGTTTCTGAGATACCGAAAATATTGGTTTGGATTTTACCTCTTGCCAATATTTCCAGAGGATAACAAGAACATTTTCTTGGACTTATTTGAAGCAATTTTTATCTTGATCATTTTTTTAAAGGATTCTGAGGATTTGAAAATTCCTCAATTCAAATTTTATTTGAATTTAAACATGATGCAGCAACCAAGCTAGTCCAAGGCCAGGGTAAAGCTAGGGATGTGACAGCCGGACTGCTAGTCGTGCTCTTGGCGTGCCTAGTGATACTGTTGCGGGGTGCTCCGACCTCGCTTAATGGTGCTTGAGGTTGTCTTCGCCGGATTAGTGGTTTGCCGGAGGAGGCCGCATTGTACTTCTGCCGCAAGGGCTGCAATATGCTCTTCTGTATGGAGAGAGCGGTCCATATTTCCGTTGACTGTTATGACCCCGCGCGGGCCTGGCATCTTGAGCTTGTGGTATGCATAGTGTGGTACCGCATTGAATCTAGCGAATGTGGTTCGTTCGAGGAGTGCGTGGTAACCACTACAGAAAGGGATGATATCGAAGATTAACTCTTCGCTTCGGAAGTTATCCGGAGATCCGAAGACCACTTCCAATGTTATAGAGCCCATACAACGGGCCTCTACTCCAGGAATTACACCTTTAAAGGTGGTTTTGGTGGGCTTAATCCTTGAAGGATCGATGCCCATTTTGCACACTGTGTCCTGGTAAAGCAGGTTCAGGCTGCTGCCGCCGTCCATAAGGACTCGTGTGAGGTGGAATCCGTCGATGATTGGGTCTAATACCAATGCGGCCGAGCCGCCGTGACGGATACTAGTAGGGTGATCCCTACGATCAAAGGTGATCGGACAAGCTGACCATGGGTTGAATTTGGGGACGACTGGCTCCATCGCGTAGACGTCCCGAAGTGCTCGCTTCCGTTCCCGCTTGGGGATGTGGGTGGTGTAGATCATGTTGACCGTTTTCACAAGGGGGGGGGGGGCAATTTCTTCTGTCCCCCCATGTTCGGACGCCGGGGCTCCTCGTCATCGTCGCTGTGCATCCCCTTGTCCTTGTTTTCGGCGTTTATTTTGCCGGCCTGTTTAAATACCCAGCAGTCTCTATTGGTGTGGTTGGCTTGCTTGTCCGGGGTGCCATGAATTTGGCACGAGCGCTCCAGTATATGGTCTAGACTGGACGCTCCCTGATTGTTTCTTTTGAATGGCTTCTTCCGCTGACCGGATTTGGATCCACTGAATCCGGCATTGACCGCCGTGTCTTCGGTGTTGTCGCCGTTGTTCCATCGCTTGTGTCTGTTACACTGTAGCTTGCCATTATTGTCACGGACATCTGACGTGCCAGAATGTGGCGTAGTGCTGCTGCGAGCCAACCAGCTGTCCTCGCCCGTGCAAAAGAGGGTCATTAGTGTCGTGAGAGCTTCCATGGACTTGGGTTTCTCCTGGCCGAGGTGTCGAGCGAGCCACTCGTCGCGGATATTATGCTTGAAGGCCGCCAGGGCTTCGGCGTCCGGACAATCAACTATTTGGTTCTCTTAGGTTAGGAACCGGATCCAGAATTTCCTGGCGGATTCTCCGGGCTGTTGAGTAATGTGGCTCAAGTCATCGGCATCCGGAGGTCGCACATATGTGCCTTGGAAGTTGTCAAGAAATGTGTCCTCCAGGTTTTCCCAACTGCCAATGGAGTTTGCGGGTAGGCTGTTTAGCCAGTGTCGGGCGGGTCCTTTGAGCTTAAGGGGAAGATACTTGATGGCATGTAGATCGTCTCCGCGAGCCATGTGGATGTGGAGAAGGAAATCTTCGATCCATATCGCGGGTGTTGTGCCGTCGTATGATTCGATGTTTATAGGTTTGAACCCTTCTGGGAATTCATGATCCATTACTTCATTAGTGAAGCAGAGGGGGTGTGCGGCGCCTCTATGCCAGGCTATGTCGCGACGCAGTCTGGCTGCGTCTGACTGGTTATGTTTGGCCCGGCCGGATTTGCTGTTAGTGTATCCGGTATGACGGTCATCATCATGTGCTGCGGCGTGCCCCCGTGATCCGTAGATCGATCTTGGTTGTCCTGCGGTGTTATCCAGTCTATCGCGCAGGTCCTGAGTATTGCCCCGGGCCGTAGTAAACTGGCGCGGGGGTGCAGGCTGGTATTCGGGCTGATATGTCGTTTTATCCCGACCTCGAGGCGGCCGGTCAGCCGTGTGGCACTCGAGTCCATATTCCTCAGCTGCTAGGACTTCTGTCCATCTATCTGTGAGCAGGTCTTGATCAGCCTGAATCTGCTGCTTCTTCTTCTTCAGGCTTCTCGCAATGGCAATAAGCCGGCGCTTGAAGCGCTCCTGTTATGCGGGGTCTTCGGGCACGCCGAACTCGTCGTCGCCGAGGCTAATCTCGTCTTCGGAGGAGGGCATGTAGTTATCCTCCTCCAGATACTCGTCCATCGCCTGTTCGTATGGGCTGTCCTGCCCATCTTCCTGCTTGGCCTGCTCGAAGGCGCGCTGATCGGGGTTGTATTCATCGTCGGCACCATCTGGATTGTTTTCATCTCCGGTGCCGGTATTGCCTTGGCGGGGCTTGGAGTGGCATTGGTGACGCCCATGTTTTTCTTTCTTCTTGGAGGGGTTATCCTCCGTTGCCTCATCGCCACTGGTTTCTTTCGGAGTGTCCACCATATATATATCGTATGAAGAGGTGGCTGTCCACCGCCCTGTGAGCGGTGGCTCCTGTACATCTCCTGCATCGTCGTCCATACCGTCGATGTCTTTGAAGTCGAAGTCAAGCACGTCGGTTAAATCATCGATCGTGTCAATGAAGTGGGTGGTGGGTGGGCAGCGAATTCCTTTGTCACTTGCTTCCTACTCAAGCCGGACATAGTTCGGCCCAGAGCTTCCTGACAAAGAGAGAGACTTTAATGAGTTTAGCATGTCGCCAAAGGGCGAGTGCTGAAAGATGTCCGCAGCGGTAAACTCCATCACCGGAGCCCAACCTGGCATGGCTGGCTCGAGGGTATGCGGACCGGAACCAACAACCAGATACGAGTCCGGGGGCCCGTGGTTACAGGTCTCCACAGAGGTGAGACCTATGTTCGGCTCTACCGCCGATGAGTATGCGGCCTGCGGGGCGGGGTCCGGCCCTCCGTCCTTAGGCAACGCAACCTGCTCCGGATTTAGATCCGGGGCTACTGCTGGGGTGATGTCCCGAGCATTGTCCGATGATAGGTCTAGGCCGTAATCGTCGTGACTGTCCGGCGCTCCTGGCATAGGGCCGAATCCGTCGAAGATCAAGTCTCCGCGAATATCTGCTATGTAGTTCAAGTTTCCGAACCTGATCTGGTGGCCAGCAGCGTAGCTGTCGATCTGCTCCAACTGACCAAGCCAATTGGCCCACAGTGCGAAACCGCCGAACACGAAGATCTGTCTGGGGAGAAAAGTCTCGCCCTGGACCGTGTTGTTGACGATTGAAGACGCCATCAAGCCTCGAAGCAACGACATAGAGGAACTCTCAATGAAAGCACCAATGTCGGTGTCAAAACCGGCGGATCTCGGGTAGTGGGTCCCGATCTATGCGTCTTAGGCTGATGGTAACAGGAAGCAAGGGACACAATGTTTACCCAGGTTCGGGCCCTCTCAATGGATGTAAAACCCGACTTCCTGCTTGATTAATATTGAAGATATGAGTAGTACAAGAGTAGATCTACCACGAGATCGTAGAGGCTAAACCCTAAGAGCTAGCCTATGATGGTATGATTGTAATTGTGATCGGCCTTCTAAGGACCATCCTCTCCGGTTTATATAGACACCGGAGAGGGCTAGGGTTTACATGGAGTTGGTTACAAGGAAGGAAATATAATATCCGGATCGCCAAGCTTGTCTTCCACGCAAAGGAGAGTCCCATCTGGACACGAGCCAAAGTCTTGAGTCTTGTATCTTTACGCATCAATAGTCCGGACGATGATATAGTCCGACTGTCCGGATACCCCCTAATCCAGGACTCCTTCACTGCCCCTGCTGCCACTGGGAAAGGACACCGCAAGATTGAACCCGAAGCTAAGCACTTCTCCCATTGCAAGAAAGATCAATCTAGTAGGCCAAACCAAACTAATAATTCGAAGACACTTGCAAAGATAACTTAATCACACATGAAAGAATTCAGAGGAGATTCAAATATTTCTCATAGATAAACTTGATCATAAACCCACAATTCATCGGATCTCGACAAACACACCGCAAAAAGAGTTACATAGAATAGATCTCCAAGAAGATCAAGGAGAACTTTGTATTGAGATTCAAAGAGAGAGAGGAAGCCATCTAGCTAATAGCTATGGACCCGAAGGTCTATGGTAAACTACTCACAACTCATCGGAAGGGCCTTGGAGATGATGTAGAGGCCCTCCGTGATCGATTCCCCCTTCGGCAGAGCGCCGACGAAGGCTCCAAGATGGGATCTCGCGGATACAGAAGGTTACGGCGGTGGAAATAGTTTTTTGTGGCAGCTTCTGATGTTTTCGGGGTACATAGGTATATATAGGAGGAAGAAGTAGGTTGGTGGACGCTCGAGGGGCCCACGAGGGTGGGGGCGCGCCCACCTATAGGGGGCGCGCCGGGCACCCTCGTGGCCGCCTCGCTTGTTTCTTGACTTCCACTCCAAGTCCTCTGGATCACGTTTGTTCCAAAAAGATCGCTCCCGAAGGTCTCATTCCGTTTGGACTCCATTTGATATTCCTTTTCTTCGAAACACTGAAATAGGAAAAAAACAACAATTTGGGATGGGCCTTCGGTTAGTAGGTTAGTCCCAAAAATGATATAAAAGTGTAAAGTAAAGCCCATAAACATTCAAAACGGGTACTATAATATCATGGAACAATCAAAAATTATAGATACGTTGGAGACGTATCAAGCATCCCCAAGCTTAATTCCTGCTCGTCCTCGAGTAGGTAAATGATAAAAACAGAATTTTTGATGTGGAATGCTACCTAGCATAATTCTCAATGTAATTTTCTTTATTGTGGCATGAATGTTCAGATCCAAATAATTCAAAATAAAAGTTCATATTGACATAAGAAATAGTAATACTTCAAGCATACTAATCAAAGCAATCATGTCTTCTCAAAATAACATGGCTAAAGAAAGTTCATCCCTACAAAATCATATAGTTAGGTCATGCTTCATTTTCGTCACACAAAAATGCTCCCATCTTGCACACCCCCGATGACAAGACAAGCAATTGTTTCACACTTAAATAATCTCAAACTTTTTTCAACTTTCACGCAATACATGAGCGTGAGCCATGGATATAGCACTATGGGTGGAATAGAATATGATGATGGAGGTTGTGTGGAGAAGACAAAAAAAGAGAGAAAGTCTCACATTGACGAGGATAATCAATGGGCTATGGAGATGCCCATCAATTGATGTCAACATGAGGAGTAGGGATTGCCATGCAACGGATGGACTAGAGCTATTAATATATGAAAGCTCAACAAAAGAAACTAGTGGGTGTGCATCCAACTTGCTTGCTCATGAAGACCTAGGGCATTTTTAGGAAGCCCATCGTAGGAATATACAAGCCAAGTTCTATAATGAAAAATTCCCACTAGTATATGAAAATGACAAGATGAAAGACTTTCTATATGAAGAACATGGTGTTACTTTGAAGAACAAGTGTGGAAAAGGATAGTAACATTGCCCCCTTTTTTATTTTCTTTTTTTGGACCTTTCTTGTTTTTTTGGCCTTTCTCCTTTGGGGGGGGGGAGGACAATGCTCTAATAATGATGATCATTACACTTCTATTTATTTACAACTCATGAATTACAACTCAATACTAGAACAATATATGACTCTATATGAATGCCTCCGACGGTGTACCGGGATGGGAAATGAATCAAGAGTGACATGTATGAAAATTTATGCATGGTGGCTTTGCCACAAATATGATGTCAACTACATGATCATGCAAGGAAATATGACAATGATGATGTGTGTCATGATGATGAACGGAACGGTGGAAAGTTGCATGGCAATATATCTCGAAATGGATATGGAAATGCCATAATAGGTAGGTGTGGTGGCTGTTTTGTGGAAGATATAAGGAGGTTTATGTGTGATAGAGTGTATCGTATCACGGGGTTTGGATGCACCAACGAAGTTTGCACCAACTCTCAAGGTGAGAAAGGGCAATTCACGGTACCGAAGAGGCTAGCAATGATGGAAGGGTGAGAGTGCGTATAATCCATGGACGCAACATTAGTCAAAAGAACTCATATACTTATTGCAAAAATCTACAAGTCATCAAAAACCAAGCTCTACACGCATGCTCCTAGGGGGATAGATTAGTAGTAAAAGACCATCGCTCGTCCCCGACCGCCACTCATAAGGCTACACAATCTAAGAACACCTCATGTTTCAAATTTGTTACACAACTTTTGCCATACGTGCATGCTACGCGACTTGACAACTTCAACACAAGCATTCTTTAAATTCATAATCACCCAACTAGCATGACTCTAATATCACTACCTCCATATCTCAAAACAATTATCAAGTATCAAATTGATCATAGCATCCAATTCACTTCCTATGATAGTTTTTATTATACCCAATTTGGATGCCCATCATTTTAGGACCAATTTTATAACCATAGCAAATACCATGCTGTTCTAAGAGACTCTCAAAATAATATAAGTGAAGCATGAGAGATTAACAATTTCTACAAAATTAAGCCACCGCCATGCTCTAAAAGATATAAGTGAAGCACTAGAGCAAAAAACTATCTAGCTCAAAAGATATAAGTGAAGCACATAGAGTATTCTAATAAATTCCAATCAAGTGGGTTTCTCCCAAAAAGGTGTGTACAGCAAGGATGATTGTGGTAAACTAAAAAGCAAAGACTAATATCATATAAGACGCTCCAAGCAAAACACATATCATGTGGGGAATAAAAATATAGCTCCAAGTATAGTTACCGATAGACGAAGACGAAAGAGGGGATGCCTTCCGGGGCATCCCCAAGATTAGGCTTTTGGTTATCCTTGAATACCTTGGGGTGCCATGGTCATACCCAAGCTTAGGCTCTTGCCACCCCTTATTCCATAGTCCATCAAATCTTTACCCAAAACTTGAAAACTTCACAACACAAAACTCAACAGGAAATCTCATAAGCTCCGTTAGTGCAAGAAAGAAAAACCACCACATAAGGTACTGTAATGAACTCATTATTTATTTATATTGGTGTTAAACCTACTGTGTTACAACTTCTCTATGGTTCATAGTACTTAATACTAGCCATGGATCCATCAAAATAAACAAACAACACACGAAAAACAGAATCTGTCAAAAACAGAACAGTCTGTAGCAATCTGTAACTCTCGAATACTTATGGAACTCTAAAAATCCTACCAAAATAGGAAGTCCTGTGAAATTTCTCTATTGATCTACATAAAAAATAATCAACATAAAAGCACGTTTCTGTGAATTACTAAAATTATTTTCATGCGCGCAAAGTTTCTGTTTTTCAGCAGAATCAAATTAACTATCACCGTTGGTTATCCTATAGGTTCTACTTGGCACCAACACTAATTAAAACATGAAAACACATCTAAAACAGAAGGTAGATGAAAAATTTATTACTAAACAGAAGCAAAAACAAAAAAAACTAAAATAAAATTGGGTTGCCTCCCAACTAGCGCTATCGTTTAACGCCCCTAGCTAGGCATAAAAGCAATGATAGATCTAAGTAGTGCCATCTTTGGCACTCAATTCATAAGTAGCTAGCATGATAGATTCATAAGGTAATTTGACTTTATTTCTTGGAAAGTGTTCCATGCCTTTTCTTAATGGAAATTGGAATCTAATATTCCCTTCCTTCATATCAATAATTGCACCAATCGTTCTAAGGAAAGGTCTACCAAGAATAATAGGACATGAAAGATTGCAATATATGTCAAGAACGATAAAATCTATGGGCACATAGTTCCTATTTGCAACAATAAGAACATCATTGATCCTTCCCATAGGCTTCTTAATGGTAGAATCCGCAAGGTGCAAATTTAAAGAGCAATCGTCAAGATCATGGAAACCTAGAATATCACATAAAGTTTTCGGAGTAGTGGAATAGCACCCAAATCACACAAAGCATAACACTCATGATCTTTAATTTTAATATTTATAGTAGGTTCCCACTCATCATAAAGTTTTCTAGGTATAGAAACTTCCAAATTAAGTTTTTCATCACAAGATTGCATCAAGGCATCAACAATATGTTTGGTAAAAGCTTTATTTTGACTATAAGCATGAGGAGAATTCAACACAGATTGCAATAAGGAAATACAATCTACTAAAGAACAATTATCATAATTAAATTCCTTGAAATCCAAGATAGTGGGTTCAATTCTATTTAAAGTCTTGATCTCTCCAATCCCACTTTTACCAAATTTAGCATCAAGATCTAAAAACTCTGAATCATTGGGACGCCTTCTAACTAAAGTTGACTCATCTCTAGTCCCATCATTATCAAGATTCATATTGCAAAACAAGGATCTGATAGGCGACACATCAATAACTTTTAGATCTTCCTCATTATTTTCATGGAAACTAGAAGAACACGCTTTTACAAAGCAATCTTTCTTAGCACGCAATCTAGCGGTCCTTTCCTTGCACTCATCAATGGAAATTCTCATAGATTTGAGAGACTCATTGATATCATGCTTCGGATGAGTAGATCTAAGTTTCAAAGATTCAACATCAAGCAAAAGTCTATCAACGTTCCTAGCCAAATCGTCAACTTTAAGCAATTTTACTTCAAGCAAGGCATTAAAATTCTTTTGAGAGACCATAAATTCTTTAACACTATTTTAAAAATCAGAGGGCATCTTATTAAAATTACCATAAGAATTATTGTAGGAATTTCCATAATTATTAGAGGAATTACTAGGGTACGGTCTAGGATTAAAGTTTCCTCTATAAGCATTGTTACCAAAATTATTCCTACCAACAAAATTCACATCCATAGATTCATTATTATTCTCAATCAAAGTAGACATAAGTTCATCCATATTTCCACTCAAAATATTAATTTCCTCTATAGCATGCACTTTTTTACTAGTAGATCTTTCAGTGTGCCATTGAGAATAATTAGCCATAATGTTATCAAGGAGTTTAGTAGCTTCTCCTATGGTGATTTCCATAAACGTGCCTCCCGTGGCCGAATCTAAAAGATTTCTAGAAGCAAAATTCAATCCGGCATAAATTTTTTGTATGATCATCCATAAATTCAAACCATGAGTAGGGCAATTACGAATCATCAATTTCATTCTTTCCCAAGATTGGGCAACATGCTCATGATCAAGTTGTTTAAAATTCATAATATCGTTCCTAAGAGAGATGATCTTAGCGGGAGGAAAATACTTAGAGATAAAAGCATCTTTGCACTTATTCCATGAATCAATACTATTCTTAGGCAAAGACGAAAACCAAATTTTAGCACAATCTCTAAGTGAAAACGGAAATAACTTCAATTTAACAATATCATTATCCGTATCTTTATTGTTTTGCATCTCACACAAATCAACAAAGTTGTTTAGATGGGTAATGGCATCTTCAATAGGAAGGCCGGATAATTGATCTTTCATAACAAGATTCAGCAAAGCAGCATTGATTTCACAGGACTCAACACTATTAAGAGGAGCAATTGGAGTACTAAGGAAATCATTATTATTAGTATTGGAAAAGTCACACAATTTGGTATTGTCTTGCGCCATCGCGACAAGCAATCCAACACACAAGCAAACAAAAAGGCAAGCAAAATAGAGAGGAGATTGGGAAAGAGAGGGCGAATAAAACGGCAAGGGTGAAGTGGGGGAGAGGAAAACTAGACGCAAATGGAAAATAATGTAATGCGAGGGAGATGAGTTTGTGATGGGTACTTGGTATGTCTTGACTTGAGCGAATACCTCCGCGGCAACGGCACCAGAAATCCTTCTTGCTACGTCTTGAGCATGCGTTGGTTTTCCTTGAAGAGGAAAGGGTGATGCAGCAATAGTAGCGTAAGTATTTTCCTTAGTTTTTGAGAACCAAGGTATCAATCCAGTAGGAGGCTCCACAAAAGTCCCACGCACCTACACAAACAAACAAGAACTCGCAACCAATGCAATAAAGGGGTTGTCAATCCCTTCATAGCCACTTGCGAAAGAGAGATCTGATAGAGATAATATATTAAGATATTTTTTTGGTATTTTATGATATAGATTGGAAAAGTAAAGATGCAAGTAAAAGTAGATTCAAAGCTTATATGATAAGAGATAGACCCGAGGGACATAGGTTTCACTAGTGGCTTCTCTCAAGATAGCATAAGTATTACGGTGGGTGAACAAATTACTGTCGAGTAATTGATAGAAAAGAGAATAATTATGAGATTATCTAGGCATGATCATGTATATAGGCATCACGTCCGTGACAAATAGACCGACTTGTGCCTACATCTACTACTATTACTCCACACATCGACCACTATCCAGCATGCATCTAGAGTATTAAGTTCATAAAGAACAGAGTAACGCATTAAGAAAGATGACATGATGTAGAGGGATAAACTCATGCAATATGATATAAACCCCGTCTTTTTATCCTCGATGGCAACAATACAATACGTGCCTTGCTGCCCCTGCTGTCACTGGGAAAGGACACCGCAAGATTGAACCCAAAGCTAAGCACTTCTGCCATTGGAAGAAAGAACAATCTAGTAGGCCAAACCCAACTGATAATTCGAAGAGACTTGCAAAGATAACTTAATCACACATCAAAGAATTCAGAGGAGATTCAAATATTTATCATAGATAAATGATGACCCACAAGTGTAGGGGATCTATCGTAGTCCTTTCGATAAGTAAGAGTGTCGAACCCAATGAGGAGCAGAAGGAAATGATAAGCAGTTTTCAGTAAGGTTTTCTCTGCAAGCACTGAAATTTTAGGTAACAGATAGTTTTGTGATAAGATAAATTGTAACGAGTAACAAGCAATGAAAGTAAATAAAGTGCAGCAAGGTGGACCAATCCTTTTTGTAGCAAAGAATAAGCCTAGACAATTTCTTATAATGAGAAAACAGCTCCCGAGGACACATGGGAATTATCGTCAAGCTAGTTTTCATCACGCTCATATGATTCGTGTTCGGTACTTTGATAATTTGATATGTGGGTGTACCGGTACTTGGGTACTGCCCTTACTTGGACAAGCATCCCACTTATGATTAACCCCTATTGCAAGCATCCGCAACTACAAAAGAAGTATTAAGGTAAACCTAACCACAGCATTAAACATATGGATCCAAATCAGCCCCTTACGAAGCAACGCATAAACTAGGGTTTAAGCTTCTATCACTCTAGCAACCTATCATCTACTTATTACTTCCCAATGCCTTCCTCTAGGCCCAAATAATGGTGAAGTGTCATGTAGTCGACGTTCACATAACACCACTAGAGGAAAGACAACATACATCTCATCAAAATATCGAACGAATACCAAATTCACATGACTACTAATAGCAAGACTTCACCCATGTCCTCAGGAACAAACGTAACTACTCACAAAGCATATTCATGTTCATAATCAGAGGAGTAATAATATGCATTAAGGATCTGAACATATGATCTTCCACCAAGTAAACCAATTAGCATCAACTACAAGGAGTAATCAACACTACTAGCAACCCACAGGTACCAATTTGTTGTTTGGATACAAGATTGGATACAAGAGATGAACTAGGGTTTTGAGAGGAGATGGTGCTGGTGAAGATGTTGATGGAGATTGACCCTCTCCCGATGGGAGGATCATTGGTGATGACGATGGTGATGATTTCCCCCTCCCGGAGAGAAGTGTCCCCGGCAGAACAGCTCTGTTGGAGCTCTAGATTGGTTCCGCCAAGGTTCCGCCTCGTGGCGGCGGAGTTTCGTCTCGTAAGCTTGCCCACAATTTTTCCAGGGTAAAAGCCTTCATATAGTAGAATATGGACACCGGAGGGCCACCAGGGGGCCCAGGAGACAGGGGGCGCGCCTAGTAGGGGTGGCCGCGCCCCCCACCGTCCTGGCCAGGGTGTGGGCCCCCTGAGGTGTTTCTTCTGCTCAATAATTCTTATTAATTCCAAAAATAAGTTTCATGGAGTTTCAGGATTTTTGGAGCAGTGCAGAATTGGTTTCCAATGTTTTCTCCTTTTCCAGCCAGAATTCCAGCTGCCGGCATTCCCCCTCTTCATGGTAAACCTTATAAAATAAGAGAGAATAGCCATAAGTATTGATATATAATGTGTAATAACAGCCCATAATGCAATAAATATTGATATAAAAGCATGATGCAAAATGGACGTATCAACTCCCCCAAGCTTAGACCTCGCTTGTCCTCAAGCGGAAGCCAAAATCGAAAAATATGTCCACATGTTTAGAGATAGAGGTGTCGATAAAAATAAAATATGGACATGAGGGCATCATGATCATTCTTATAACAACAACATATATAGATTTTATCATATGAATTCTTATGCTCAAGTAAAGATCAATTCACAATGTCAAGCATGGTCCAGAAACTTCACTGGGAGCTAGCAAACTATAATCTCAGTCATTGAAGCAATTGCAATTTATCATAACATCAGAAAGAGTCCAGAATAGAGCTTTTCAGCAAGTCCACATACTCAACTATCATGTAGTCTTCTACAATTGCTAACACTCACGCAATACTTGTGGTTATGGAGTTTCAGCCGGACACTGAGAAAGATAGGGGCTTATTGTGTTGCCTCCCAACGTATTCACCTTTAGGTGATGTCAACAAAAATAGTCTATGCTAACTTACACCCAATTGGATATATATATATATATATATATATATATATATATATATATATCATGATCTTTCAAACACGAGGAGCTTGCCAAAGGATAAAATGAAAAAGGGAAAGGTGAAGATCACCTTGACTCAAGCATAAAGTGAAAACATAAAGTAAAAGATAGGCCCTTCGCAGAGGGAAGAAGAGGTTTTCATGTGCGTTTAGGGTTGGATGCATGAAATCTTAATGCAAAAGAACGTCACTTTATATTGCCACTTGTGTGTGAACCTTTATTATGCAGTCTGTCGCTTTTATTGCTTCCACAACAAGATCGTATAAAGCTTATTTTCTCTGCACTAATAAGTCATACATATTTAGATAGCAATTTTTATTGCCTGCAACATGACAAATTACTTGAAGGATCTTACTCAATCCATAGGTAGGTATGGTGGACTCTCATGGCAAAACTGGGTTTAAGGATATTTGGAAGCACAAGTACTATCTCTACTTGGTGCAAGGAATTTGGCTAGCATGAGGGGGAAAGGCAAGCTCAACATGTTTGGAAGGTCAATGACAATATACTTTAACTGAGATGTGAGAAAACATAAACCAATACGTTGTCTTCCTTGCCCAACATCAACTCTTTCAGCATGTCATAATTAATGAGTGCTCCCAATCATAAAAGATGTCCATGATAATATATTTGCATGTGAAAACTTCTCTTTCCTTATTACTACGTATTAATTGCAACGATGACCAAAACTAGGTTAATCAACTCTCAACAACTTTTATGCCTCATACTTTCTATGTGTGAAGTCATTACTATCCATAAGATCAATATGAACTCTTTTATTCTTTCTACTTTCCCAAGATCATAGCAAGATAGCAAAGCCCTTGACTCAACACTAATATTTATTATAGATAGCTCATGGACTCGATTCCATAAAGAGATCACAAAGCAAAACTCAAAACTACTTGATATCAAAACTGCAATCTACTAGATCAAGATACTACTAAAAGGATTGAACTAAATAAAATAGTAAAGATAAGAGTGTCATGGTGATACGATACCGGGGCACCTCCCCTAAGCTTGGCAGTTGCCCAGGGGAGTACCCATACCCATGTAATTATGCCTCCTTCTTCACGGTTGGTGTTATGATCTTCTTGGCAATGATGCCCCTCAGGATACGATTATCCTCCTTGAGCTTATTGACTTGTTGTTTGAGGTCCATAATTTCTTTGCGGAGCTTGCCCGTAACGGCTAGAGCTCCCTTTACCCAAGGATGCTGCATAGCTTCTGGAGAACAAGTGACGCTCTTTTTCATATTTTCATAAGAAAGAAATCTAAAGTTGGAAGGGATGACCGAATTTGGAATAGCCGAGCTATGTTGTTCCCCCATCATGAATTCTACTTGGAGACGAGAGGTGACTTCTTGATCTTCCTCCATGGCATCTATTCTTTTCAAGTCGGCCTCCATCTCATCCTCCATTGATGGTCCAAAGTGATAAGCATCACTATTTGCTCCTGGACCTGGTGTCGGGTGAGACACCCGACTCTCCTCGACTGACTCTTGAGAAGACATCTTGCTCTTAAACTGCAACCGGAACAGCTCGAAACGAAAACAGAGGATATTTGCGTGATACGGTGGTCAAAACCTTCAGGAGTTTATATAATGAATTTTTACCGACTAAAATACGTAACATGCAAGAAAACGGAGTCCGGGAGGCACACGAGGTGGCCACAAGACAGGGGGGCTCCCTCCATCCTTGTGGAGGCCTCGTGTCCTTCCCGGACTACTTCTTTCTTCCTAAAATTCTTAAATATTCCAAAACTAATAAAAATTGCCATTAGAATTGTTTTGGATTCGGTTTGCTTACCGTATCACATACCTATTCCTTTTCGGAGTCTGGAACATTCTGGAAAGTGTCGCTTATGTATTCCTCCGGGGTTATGGTTTCAATAATATTAGTTTCAACATTGATAGGATTACCTGAGATATAATGTTTAATTCTTTGGCCGTTCACCACCCTCGGACTTGTGCCTTCGAAGTTGTTCATTTTTATGGCACCAGAATGATAGACCTCCTCAATAACGTAAGGACCTTCCCATTTAGAGAGAAGTTTTCCTGCAAAAAATCTTAAAAAGAGTTGAATAATAACACATAATCACCTACGTTAAACTCATGCTTTTGTATTCTTTTGTCATGCCATCGTTTGACTTTTTCTTTGAATAGCTTGGCATTCTCATAGGCTTGGGTTCTCCATTCATCAAGTGAGCTAATATCAAACAACCTCTTATCACCGGCAAGTTTGAAGTCATAGTTGAGCTCTTTGATAGCCCAATATGCTTTATGTTCAAGTTCTAGAGGTAGATGACAAGCTTTTTCCATAAATCATCTTATATGGAGACATGCCCATAGGATTTTTGTATGTAGTTCTATAGGCCCATAATGCATCATCAAGTTTTTTGGACCAATTCTTTCTAGATCTATTGACAGTCTTTTGCAAAATTAATTTGAGCTCTCTATTGCTCAACTCTACTTGACCAATAGACTGCGGATGATAAGGAGATGTGATTCTATGATTAACATCATACTTAGCAAGCATCTTACGGAAAGCACCATGAATAAAATGTGAACCACCATCAGTCATTAGATATCTAGGGTCTCCAAACCTCGGAAAAATAACTTCTTTAAGCATTTTAATAGAAGTGTTATGATCAGCACTACTAGTTGGAATAGCTTCTTCCCACTTAGTAACGTAATCAACAGCAACTAAAATATGTGTGTAACCATTAGAGGCAGGAAAAGGTCCCATATAATCAAAGCCCCAAACATCAAATGGTTCAATAACAAGAGAATAATTCATAGGCATTTCTTGACGTCTACTAATATTACCAATTCTTTGACATTCATCACAAGATAAGACAAACTTACGAGCATCTTTGAAGAGAGTAGGCCAATAAAAACCGGATTGCAATACCTTATGTGTAGTTCTATCTCCAGCGTGGTGTCCTCCATATGATTCAGAGTGACACTTGCATAGGATCTGTTCCTGTTCATGCTCAGGCACACAATGTCTAATAACACCATCTACTCCTTCTTTATAAAGGTGTGCGTCATCCCACAAGTAATGTCTTAAATCATAAAATAAACTTTTTCTTTTGCTGGTATGTGAAACTAGGAGGTATAAATTTAGCAACAATGTAATTATCATAATCAGCATACCAAGGAGCAGTACGAGAAGCATTAACGATCGCTAATTTTTCATCAGGAAAACTATCATCAATAGGCAGTGGGTCATCAAGAACATTCTCTAACCTAGACAAGTTGTCTGCAACGAGGTTCTCAGCTCCCTTTCTATCAAAATAATATGCAAATCAAATTTTTGGAGCAAGAGAACCCATCTAATGAGTCTAGGCTTAGCATCTTTTTTTCCATAAGATATTTAATAGTAGCATGATCAGTGTGAATAGTAAGTTTGGAATCAACAATACAAGGTCTAAACTTATCACATGCAAACACAACTGCTAAGAATTCTTTTTCAGTAGTAGCATAATTTCTCTGGGCAGTATCAAGAGTCTTACTAGCATACTGGATAACATTCAATTTCTTATAACTCATTGCCCTAGAACAACACGTACAGCATAATCACTAGCATCACACATAATTTCAAAAGGTAAATTCCAATCAGGTGGCTGAACAATAGGTGCAGTGATCAAAGCTTTCTTAAGTATTTCAAATGCTTCTACACAATCATCATCAAAGACAAAAGGAATATATTTTTGCAATAAATTAGTCAGAGGCCTAGATATTTTAGAAAAGTCCTTAATGAACCTCCTATAAAATCCGGCATGACCAAGGAAACTTCTTATACCTTTTATGTCCTTGGGACATGGCATCTTTTCAATAGCATCAACTTTAGCTTTATCAACTTCAATACCTCTCTCGGAGATTTTGTGCCCCAAGACAATGCCTTCATTAACCATAAAGTGGCACTTTTCCCAATTCAAGACGAGACTAGTGTCTTCGCATCTCTGCAAAACTCGATCAAGGTTGCTCAAGCAATCATCAAAGGAGGATCCATAAACGGAGAAATCATCCATGAATACCTCACAAATCTTTTCACAAAAGTCAGAGGATATAGACATCATGCATCTTTGAAAGGTAGCAGGTGCATTACATAAACCAAAAGGCATACGTCTATAAGCAAAAGTACCGAAAGGGCAAGTAAAAGTAGTTTTTGATTGATCCCCCGCTAACACAGGTATTTGAGAGAAACCAGAATAACCATCTAGAAAGCAGAAATGTGTGTGTTTGGATAATCTTTCTAGCATTTGATCAATAAAAGGTAAAGGGTAATGATCTTTCTTAGTAGCTTTATTTAATTTACGGAAATCAATTACCATCCTATAACCTGTAATTATTCTTTGTGGGATTAATTCATCTTTATCATTAGGAACGACAGTAATACCTCCCTTTTTAGGAACACAATGGATAGGGCTTACCCAATCACGATCAGCAATGGGATAAATTATACCTGCCTCAAGGAGCTTTAGTATCTCCTTTCTTACCACTTCTTTCATCTTGGGATTCAGTCGTCGTTGAGGATCTCTAACTGGTTTGGCACCTTTCTCCAAATTAATTTTGTGTTGGCATAACATGGGACTAATGCCCTGTAACACCCCGGATTCGATGCGCCAGGTGTCTGCCAGTTATTCGCTGTCGTTGCCATGTCATTTGCTTGCGTGTTGCATTTTATCATGTCATCATGTGCATTTCATTTTGCATACGTGTTCGTCTCATGCATCCGAGCCTTTTCCCTGTTGTCCGTTTTGCAATCCGGCGCTCCTATGTCCTCCGACGTCCCCCTCTTCTCTGTTTTCGTGAGTGGGTGTTGAACTTTCTCGGAATGGACCGAGTCTTGCCAAGCGGCCTTGGTATAGCACCGGTAGACCGCCTGTCAAGTTTCGTGACATTTGGAGGTCGTTTGGTACTCCAACGGCTAACCGGGTAACCGTATAGCCCCTCTCTCTTTGCAGCCCAACACCCCTTCCAAAGTGGCCCAAAACCCATCTAACTCCCCTCCATGCTCTCGGTCGTTCGGTCATGATCGTGTGGGCGAAAACCGCTCTTCATTTGGACTCTCCTAGCTCCCAGAATCTATATATAAGCCCTCTCTCCCGAAATTCGCGGATGAAATCCCCCCTAACCCTAAAAACCTCCCTCCGCGCCGCCGGACATGTCCGCCGATGGCCGGACACGTCCGCCGCCGTCCCTGGGCGAATCGAAAGCCGCCACCTATCCCTCCTCGTCCCGCGCGCCGCCGCGGCCCGCCAGGATCGCCGCGGGCCCGCGCGAGCCAGCGCGAGCGCCGCCGTCTGCCTCCCGGCCCGCGCAACCCCGTGCCGGCGCCGTCTTCGCCGCCGCCTTCGGCCGGTCTCCCGCGCCTCCCGGCCGGAGCCACCGCCGCCGTGCCGGACCCCGCGCCCGGATCCCGTCGCCCTCCGCCACCAACCGCCGCCCGGGTGCCCGTCCGCGCCTCCTGGCCATCCCCGCCGCCCGCGCCGCCCGGATCCGGTGCCGGCCGGCCGGATCCCGCCGCTGCCTTGCCCCGGCCACTTCCGGCCTCGCACCGCCGCGGCCACGCTGGCTGCTACCGCCGCTGCCCTTGCCTTCCCCGATCCAGGAGGGATCGGGAGGACGACGAGCACGAGGGCGCCGCCCTCGTCGCCGGTCACGTGGGCCTCTCCACGGCCCAGAGTCGGCCCAGCCTCCCTTTTCCCCTCCGGCCCAGCGGCCCGCTGGTGAGCATCCCCGCCTAATCCCCGCTCTGGGCGCCTCGTAGTTATTCGTCGCTCACCCATTTTTTCTGTAAAACGACTAAGTCCCAGATTATTGTCATAATCATGCCATGTTTGACCTATTGTATCTCTGCATCCGTAACTCCGTTTCGGGCGTGTAATATGTCAAATTGTTCGCCTCAACGAGTACATCATTTCATTCCATTGCATAATTTTCATTTGAGGTCATCTAGATGCCTGAATCATCGTTGCAAGAGTGCTTCATAATGTTTTCTGTTGTTTCTTATCAGAACGAGCTCTTTTGTCATTTTTGCCATGATTGATGTGTGCATCCTATGAGGTTGATTTCTACATGTGTTTTGAACTATACCATGCCATCTTTACAGGGGTGTATGCCATGTATTTTTGTGATCAATGTGGTGACTAGCACAAGCATGCAAACTAGGCTTCGTGTTAATGCTGATTTTAGTCCCTGTTCTGCTGTAATTTTGATGCCATGTAAACATGTTGTTACAGAGAGATCCATGCATAATTTGAGATACTTCAGTAAGGGTGTTTTGAAAACATGGTTATGATTTATCCATCCATGGTCCTGGCTGCAATTTTGGAGTAGTCTAGCATGTCAGTTTCGTGCTCTACTTTTGCTTCAAAATGTTTCCTAGCAGATTGTTTACATGTTATTCAATTTTGCCGAGGTTGTTGTAGTTGATCCAGGTATGCTATGATGTTGTTTCTTGCCATGTATAGCTTCTATGACATGTCTTCTTGATGGATGTATGCTTAGTTTATCATGATATGCTCTGTAGTGAGTGCATCGAGCTCACGAAGGTGCCTTCATAATTATGTCAATGCCATGCATTGTTTGCTGAATCTGTTAACGAAACTTGCTAGTTTACGTGGGTGCCATCATATTTTCTGATCGTTTTTGGCTTATGGTCAGTAAGGGACTTTTGATCTATGCAATTAGTAGATTCATGCCATGCCTTTGTTTGCCATGATAAGTTCATGTAACATGTTGTTTGATAGCTCTAAACATTGCATTGTGATGTTATTTTCTGCAAAGTCTGAAATTGTTATAACTTGCAATCTTACCATGTGTGTTTGAGCATGTTCTAGTGATTTCTGGAGATAGCTCAGTGTTCATGTTTTGTAATGCTTTACATGTACTTCATGCCCATGCCTTTTGTTATTATGTTTCGGTGCTGTAGCATATTGTTTTGATACTTGCAATATGCCTAGTCGCTGTTTTGGACAGCTTGTCCTTTAAACTTGTTTTATGTGTGTGTGTTGAACCGTTGCTCCGTTTTGAGTGTGCTTTATATGAAACTTGCTTAGAATTGCATGTAGTTTAATATCATCATGTTGCATCCTTGTTTTGAGGTGTTTGCTTGATGTTTGTATGCATTTTGCATCAATGCCATGTTTAACTTGTTTTGCTCATTTCTTCTAGGCCGTAGCTCCGAACTAAATGGTCTTTATATGTAACTTGACTAGAATCTCGTGTAGATCATCCTTATGCATCTTTACTTAATGGCTAACAACTTGAACATAAGGTTTATTCAGATCTGGACAACTTCGAAATATGCATATGAGGACTTACCGGATTTGTTATATGTTGTTCCCGGCCTCATTTAAACTTGCCTTGATGTGTTGCTCTTGTTTGCATCATTTCTTGCCATGAGTAGCTTCATGTAGTCTTGTCTTGCATCATGCTTGTTTGTGCATCATGTCATGTTCATGTGTGGTGTGTTCACTATGTTGTGTGCTTCTTCTCGATAGTTCCTGTTTCGTTGCGATCGTGAGGATTCGTTCGTCTACGCTTGGTTCGGCTTCATCCGTTCGTCTTCTTCATGCACTCCTTCTTCTTCCTTGCGGGATTTCAGGCAAGATGACCGCTACCCTGGATCTCACTACTATCATTGCTATGCTAGTTGCTTCGTTCTATCGCTATGCTGCGCTACCTATCACCTGTTTATCAAGCCATCCCAAATTGCCATGAACCTCTAACCTTTGACACCCTTCCTAGCAAACCATTGATTGGCTATGTTACCGCTTTGCTCAGCCCCTCTTATAGCATTGTTAGTTGCAGGTGAAGTTAAAGATTTCTCCATGGTGGACAGGATTTTGGTTGGGATATCACAATATCTCTTATATTATTAATGCATCTATATACTTAGTAAAGGGTAGAAGACTCGACCTTATGCCTGGTGTTTTGTTCCACTCTTGCCGCCCTAGTTTCCGTCATACCAGTGTAATGTTCCCGGATTTTGCGTTCCTTACGCGGTCGGGTGATTTATGGGACCCCCTTGACAGTTCGCTTTGAATAAAACTCCTCTAGCAAGGCCCAACGTTGGTTTTACCATTTGCCTCACCACCACCTACTTTTCCCTTGGGAGTCGCTCTCTCGAGGGTCATCTTTATTATAGCCCCCCCCCCCGGGCCAATGCTTGTCTAAGTGTTGGTCCGAACCAGAGCCACTTGCAGCGCCACCTCGGGGAAACTCGAGGGCTGGTTTTAGTTGTACGTAGTGTTCATCCGGTGTTGCCCTGAGAACGAGATATGTGCAGCTCCTATCAGGATGTCGGCGCATCGGGCGGTCTTGGTAGTCTTGTTTTACCATTGTCGAAATGTCTTGTAAACCAGGATTCCGAGTCTGATCGGGTCTTCCTGGGAGAAGGTATATCCTTCATTGATCGCAAGAGCTTGTCATGGGCTAAGTTGGGACACCCCTACAGGGTATAATCTTTCGAAAGCCGTGCCTGCGGTTATAGGCAGATGGGAATTTGTTAATGTCCGGTTGTAGATAACTTGACACCAGATCCGAATTAAAACGCATCAACCGCGTGTGTAGCCATGATGGTCACTTTTCGGTGGAGTCCGGGAAGTGAACACGGTTTCTGGGTTATGTTTGACGTAAGTAGGAGTTCAGGATCACTTCTTGATCATTGCTAGTTGACGACGGTTCTGCTTGCTCTCTTCTCGCTCTTATTTGTGTATGTTAGCCACCATATATGCTTAGTCGCTGCTGCAGCCTCACCACTTTACCCCTTCCTTTCCTTTTAAGCTTTGCTAGTCTTGATACCCATGGTAATGGGATTGCTGAGTCCTCGTGGCTCACAGATTACTACAACAACAGTTGCAGGTACAGGCTAATCGATGTTCATGACGCGGGAGCGATGCTTGCTTGCGTTGAGTTCTTCTTCTGCTTCTTCTTCGATCAGGGGATAGGTTCCAGGTCGGCAGCCTGGGCTAGCAGGGTGGATGTCGTTTGAGTTTCTGTTTATGTTTCATCCATAGTCGGATGATGCTCTTATGTATTGTGATATTGTATTCATGTGGCATTGTATGCCTCTTGCATGTATCCCCATCTATTATGTAATGTTGATGTAATGATATCCACCTTGCAAAAGCGTTTCAATATGCGGGTCTGTCCTTGGTGGGACCTTCGAGTTCCTTTTGGATAGGGTCGCATATTGGGCTTGACATGCCCTTAAGATCATCCAGAGTATATGCAATAGCAGCACGGTGCTTCTTCAGAGTTTTCAATAATCTTTCTTCTTCTTGTTCTGAAAGGTTAGCACTAATAATAATAGGATATATTTTCTTTTCATCAAGATAACCATACTTAAGATTATCAGGTAATGGTTTGAGTTCAAACACGGGATCACCCTTGGGTGGAGGGGGTCTCCTAGAATTTCAACAGGAAGGTTATGTTTCAGAATAGGTTCCTGTTTAAGGAACACTTCATCTATTTCCCTTCTTTCCTTCATAAACATATCATTTTCATGGTCTAGCAAATATTGTTCTAATGGATTAGTAGGAGGCACGGCAATAGAAGCAAGACCAATTATTTCATCTTTACTAGGTAATTCTTTATCAAGGGGTTGCCTATGAAATTTAGCAAAATTATACTCATGTTTCATATCCCCTAAGCCAATTTCAACAATATCCTTTTCGCAATCAATCCTAGCATGAATAGTATTCAATACGGGTCTACCAAAAATAATGGGACAAAAGTCATCTTGTGGGGAACCAAGAATAAGAAAATCGGCAGGATATTTAACTTTCCCACACAAGACTTCAACATCTCTAACAATCCCAAATGGTGTAATAGTATGTCTATTGGCAAGCTTAATAGTGACATCAATATCTTCTAACTCGGCGGGTGCAATATCATTCATAACTTCATTGTATAAGGAAATATGTATTGCACTAGCACTAGCACCCATATCACATAAGCCATGATAACAATGATCTTCTATTTTAACAGAAACAACAGGCATGCCTACAACAGGTCTATGTATCTTAGCATCTGGTCTAACAATATTAGCAGTTTCACCATAGAAGTAAATAACATGCCCATCTATATTATCATCCAAGAGATCTTTAACCATAGAAATACTAGGTTCAACTTTAATTTGCTCAGGAGGTGTATATGTTCTAGTATTACTCTTACGAACCACAGTCGAAGTTTTAGCATGATCCTTTATCCTAACAGGAAAAGGGGGTTTCTCAACATAAGTAGTAGGAACAATAGGATCACTATAGGTGACAGTTTTTTCTTCAACTGTAATAGGTGCAACTACTTTTACTTCAACGGGAGGATTATATTTAAACCACTTCTCCTTAGGGAGATCAACATGAGTAGCAAAAGATTCACAGAAAGAAGCAACTATCTTAGAGTCAAGTCCATATTTAGCACTAAATCCACGGAAAGTATCGGTATCCATAAAAGATTTAACACAATCAAACTTAGGTGTCATACCTGACTCCTTACCCTCGTCGGAACCCCAATCTTCTTAGCTGCGTTTCATTCTTTCCAATAAGTCCCATTTGAATTCAATAGTCTTCAGCATATAAGAACCAGCACAGGAAGTATCGAGCATGTTGCGATCATTGAGAGAAAGACGAGCATACATTTTTTGAATATTCCTTTCTCTGGAGAGCTCATGATTGGGGCATGAATATAACATTGACTTAAGCCTCCCCCAAGCTTGAGCGATGCTTTCTCCTTCGCGAGGCCAGAAATTATATATGTAATTATGATCACGATGAACAAGATGCATAGGATAGAACTTCTGGTGAAATTCCAACTTCAATCGTTTATAATTCAAAGATCCCGTACCATCACATAACCTATACCATGTCAATGCATCTCCCTTCAAAGATAAAGGGAAGACCTTACTTTTGACAACATCATCAGGAATACCTGTAAGCTTAAATAATCCACAAACTTCATCCACAAATATAAGGTGTAAATCAGGATGCAATGTTCCATCTCCTGCAAATGGATTAGCTAGCAGTTTCTCTATCATACCCAAAGGAATCTCAAAGTAAATATTTTCAATAAGTTCAATGGGTTGAGGAGCAACTCTTTGCTCTTCTGGTCGCGGTGAAGATACACCGAACAAGCCCCTCAAAGGATTAGTTTCCATAGTGACAAGTAACAGAAAATTTCAGCACACTATATAAATATTTCCTTACCAAGTTCCACTCACCAAAAGCGCTACACTCCTCGGCAACGGCGCCAGAAAAGAGTCTTGATGACCCACAAGTGTAGGGGATCTATCATAGTCCTTTCGATAAGTAAGATTGTCGAACCCAACAAGGAGCAGAAGGAAATGATAAGCGGTTTTCAGTAAGGTTTTCTCTGCAAGCACTGAAATTGTAGATAATAGATAGTTTTGTGATAAGATAAATTGTAACGAGTAACAAGCAATGAAAGTAAATAAAGTGCAGCAAGGTGGTCCAGTACTTTTTGTAGCAAAGGATAAGCCTGGACAATTTCTTATAATGATAAAAGAGCTCCCGAGGACACATGGGAATTACCGTCAAGCTAGTTTTCATCACGCTCATATGATTCACGTTCGGTACTTTGATAATTTGATATGTGGGTGGACCGGTGCTTGGGTACTGCCCTTACTTGGACAAGCATCCCACTTATGATTAACCCCTATTGCAAGCATCCGCAACTACAAAAGAAGTATTAAGGTAAACCTAACCACAACATTAAACATATGGATCCAAATCAGCCCCTTACGAAGCAACGCATAAACTAGGGTTTAAGCTTCTGTCACTCTAGCAACCCATCATCTACTTATTACTTCCCAATGCCTTCCTCTAGGCCCAAATAATGGTGAAGTGTCATGTAGTCGACGTTCACATAACACCACTAGAGGAAAGGCAACATACATCTCATCAAAATATCGAACGAATACCAAATTCACATGACTACTAATAGCAAGACTTCACCCATGTCCTCAGGAACAAACGTAACTACTCACAAAGCATATTCATGTTCATAATCAAAGGAGTAATAATACGCATTAAGGATATGAACATATGACCTTCCACCAAGTAAACTAATTAGCATCAACTCCAAGGAGTAATCAACACTACTAGCAACCCACAGGTACCAATTTGTTGTTTGGATACAAGATTGGATACAAGAGATGAACTAGGGTTTTGAGAGGAGATGGTGCTGGTGAAGATGTTGATGGAGATTGACCCTCTCCCGATGGGAGTATCATTGGTGATGACGATGGTGATGATTTCCCCCTCCCGGAGGGAAGTGTCCCTGGCAGAACAGCTCTGCCGGAGCTCTAGATTGGTTCCGCCAAGGTTCCGCCTCGTGGCGGCGGAGTTTCGTCTCGTAAGCTTGCCCACAATTTTTTCCAGGGTAAAAGCCTTCATATAGCAGAAGATGGACACCGGAGGGCCACCAGGGGGCCCAGGAGACAGGGGGTGCGCCCAGTACGGGTGGGCGCGCCCCCACCCTCCTAGCCAGGGTGTGGGCCCCCTAAGGTGTTTCTTCCGCTCAATAATTCTTATTAATTCCAAAAATAAGTTCTGTGGAGTTTTAGGATTTTTGGAGCAGTGCAGAATAGGTTTCCAATGTTTGCTCCTTTTCCAGCCAGAATTCCAGCTGCCGGCATTCCCCCTCTTCATGGTAAACCTTATAAAATAAGAGAGAATAGCCATAAGTATTGATATATAATGTGTAATAACAGCCCATAATGCAATAAATATTGATATAAAAGCATGATGCAAAATGGACGTATCAATAAACTTGATCATAAACCCACAATTCATCGGATCTCGACAAACACACCGCAAAAAGAGTTACATCAAATAGATCTCCAAGAAGATCAAGGAGATGTTTGTATTGAGATTCAAAGAGAGAGAAGAAGTCATCTAGCTAATAGCTATGGACCCGAAGGTCTGTGGAAAACAACTCACAACTCATCGGAAGGGCCTTGGAGATGATGTAGAGGCCCTCCGTGATCGATTCCCCCTCCGGCGGAGCGCCGACGAAGGCTCCAAGATGGGATCTCACGGATACAGAAGGTTGCAGCGGTGGAAATAGTTTTTCGTGGTCGCTTCTGATGTTTTCGGGGTACATGGGTATATATAGGAGGGAGAAGTAGGTCGGTGGATGCTCGAGGGGCCCATGAGGGTGGGGAGACGCCCACCTGTAGGGGGCGCGCCGGACACCCTCGTGGCTGCCTCGACTGTTTCTTGACTTCCACTCCATGTCCTCTGGATCACGTTTGTTCCAAAAAGATCGCTCCCAAAGGTTTCATTCCATTTGGACTCCGTTTGATATTCCTTTTCTTCGAAACACTGAAATAGGCAAAAAACAGCAATTTAGGTTGGGCCTCCGGTTAGTAGGTTAGTCCCAAAAATGATATAAAAGTGTAAAGTAAAGCCCATAAACATCTAAAATGGGTAATATAATAGCATGGAACAATCAAAAATTATAGATACGTTGGAGACGTATCACTTACCTTCTCTGCTTCTCCCAATCTTGGAACCGCCATTCCCCTCTTCTTCCCCAAATTTGAACCAGAGCTCCAGGCCCTTCTTGCCACTGCCGCGCTTCCATTGCCTATCGATCCCCTACTAATTTTCAGTCACCATGGCGCCTAAAGCTAGCAAGGGAAAGGGGGCTGCCAAGGCTGCCGTGGGGAAGGAGTTGCCGGAGAGTGAGCTGGCGAAGATGCAGAAGAAGCATGCCCTCTTCACTCCGGCGATCGACGTGCTCACACTCAGGGACCAGTTCCAGTGCTTGTGGGGGAGAGAGACAACGGGATATCCCTCCACGCAGGTCAACCCCGCCCCCTTCGCCAAGCCTGGCTCGGATATTTATCCTTTCTTTGTCGATTACTTCTCTTGCGGGCTTTGTCCCCACTTCTTAGATTTCTTCAATGATATCATGCACACCTACCGCTTCCATCTCCTGGATTTCACGATGAATGTTGTGGCATGCATGGCCCTCTTCGCCCACCTCTGTGAGGGCTTCCCCGGATTCCACCCTAGCACGGCGCTCTTTCGCCACTACTTCGCCCCCCGTATCCAGCAAGGGGATGCCGTTACCGACTTCGTTGCTTGGATCCCGAGACCTCTATGCAAGGGCGCATACCTGGAGGATTTCCAGAAGGAGCGGTGGGAGGAGTGGTGAGGCCGGTGGTGCTAGATTGTGGACAAAAAGCAACGGCCGTTTTGCAAGGTCTGCCACAGTCAGCCGGTCTGTGGCGACGACTAGAGCGACTCCAATCCCAATGATGTGAAGCTCACAGTCGCCACCACTAGAATTCTCTGCCTTGTCTCTGCTGGCCTCACACTGAAGATGATTGGGGTCGACTTCGTTCGTCGCCGCATTGCTCCCTTGCATAAGAAGGGGAGGCCGGCCTAGGATTTCAAGAATGCCGCGGACATCATGAGGCTCCGCCCTAGCCTGAAGCACAACTTCACGGTGATGCAGCATGCTCCGTCTGCCAGAGGCTCTTCCAGCTCAAGAATTACAAGGACGGCAACGCCGAGAGGACCGGCAAGGCCGCAAAGGCCGGCAAGACCGGCCACCCGTTCAAGTTGCCGGCAGCGGTGCATCCATTGAGCAACAACTCCCGCCTGACAGAGATCATTGCCATGGTGCCAGCCTTCAATGCTCATGGCCTGGATCCAACCTGGGTCGAGCCAGTGGTGGAGCTGGTGTAGTAGTTCTTCAACAACTTGTCAGAGGGCACTATCCATGCCGAGCCAGAGCTCATCCGTGCCACCACTGACAAAGAGGTGGCGTATATTGCCGCCAGGGCAAAGGAGGCAGAACTTGCTGCGGAGGCCGGCAACTATGGCACCGTGGAGGACGAGGCTGAAGCGGCCGAGGAGGAGCAGAGATTTCTCTGGTGGGTGGGGCCTGCCTGGGAGGCCAGCGGTGCCGGCGTCGGAGTTCCCCCTGCTAAGGAGGCGGCCGAGGAGGTGTCCGAGGCGGACGAGCCCTCGGCCCCGAAGAAGAGGCGCGTCTTGCGGTGGACTGGCCAGTCCACCCCGTCAAGGCTACGCAATGGTAAGGGGCTCAAGCGGAGCCCATGCGCTAGACGAGGCGCGCGGCCGCGGAGGCGCTAGAGGAAGCCGCAGCGGCGAAGAGAGCCGCAGCCGCTGTTTCCTCCTTGACCAGACATGCTGCCGCTTCTTCCTCCTCAACCAGACGCGCTGCCGCTTCTCTCTCAATTGAACACGCAAGGACTTTTTCCCGGCGGCCAAATATGACCTTGGGTCATTCAACCCGAGGAAGAAGAGAAGGGCATAGGAAGAGGAGGATGAGTATGTACTCTGCTTCAACCATCTATTCTCTGATTCCTTACTCGAATTGCTTAATCTTGACTTGACCTCATTGTTGCAGCGACATGGAGACGCTGGCCCAGAGGGTGGCAAAAAGAGCCAGGGCCTCTATGAGTGTTGAGCCCCCGACAAGCACTCCTCGTGCGTCGGGGATGATCTTCATCAGCCCGGAGTCCAGCCCCCAGCGTAGCCCCCACTCCAGCCCCTAGCGTAAGTTTGCCACTTACTTCTTGCCGGCATGTGTTGGAGCGCGTCTTCTTATTGATGACCTTGCCGGGACCGCGGGAGGGGAGCAGCAGCAGGAGGAGCCCATAAGGGCCGCCCCGACATGCCGCCCCCATCAACTACACCAACCGGAGGGGCGTCCCCGGGAAGAGCACCGACTGACGAGCCCATGCGCTCGGAGGATGAGGCAGCAGGCACAGGCGGTGGTGACCCCGTCCTGGCAACAAATGTTGCTGGGAGGGGGATGTGTTCTTCCCACTCACTGCGGGTAAGTTACTTGCTCCTGTTCCTAGCCGTCGTCACCTCGATTTCTTTGCTTTTCCATGTCGTGGTCTTTTATGACTTTTGTTTTGCCTTTCTCCCTTCCTTGGCTTCAGATCCTCCATTGGCACACCAGGCAGACGTCGACATTGTGATCATGGAGACCTCCAGGGATGCCGAGGTCGAGGCCACCAATATTGCTGCCGAGGAGGCTGCCATGGGATCTGTTGAGGAGGCTGCTACGGGGCTTGCCGGGGAGGCCGGCGAGGACCTTCCTAGGGAGGACGTGGCCGAGGAGCCTGCCGGAGAGGCCAGCAAGGCTGCTGCCGAGCAGTCCGCCATGGAGCCTGCCGGGGAGGCCGGCGAGGCCACCATTGGAGAGGCCGCCAAGGAACCTGCCGGGAAGGACGTGGTCAATGACCAACCTTCCTCCTTCTTATCCTCTGCCCCCAGCAGGTACTTGAAGGTTGGCGATGACCTCTTCGTCAGTATCCCAGGAGCAGCAGGCACCAACGTGCCAATCGAGGGGGAGGTCTTTGATGAGGAGATCCTCACCACTGCCGGGCTCCAGGTTGTTGATAAACCGAGCATCAGCAGCGGTGGCTCCAAGCAGGACCAGCTCCTTCAGGCCATGAGCGCTAACTTCCACAAGCTCCAAGCTCTCCATCGGGCTTGCAAGGAGAAGGTGGACTCCAGGATGGCGGCTGTGGACAAGGCCGAGGCGGACTTCCAGGAGCGCGTCGCCCAGATAAAAGCCTGGTTTAAAGAGGCTCAGGAAGATCTAAGGGCCTCCCAAATCCAAGTGAGCGAGCGCCAGCGGGAGCTCCTTCTGAAGCAGGCTAATTTCGACAAGGCACAGGAGGTGGCAAAGGCCATGCCGCCAAGGACGAGTCTGACCAGACGCAATGCCGCATCTGGCTTGATGTCCAGGAGGAGTACTTGGTCGCTCGCGACGCGGCGCTTGCCGCCATGCATCGCGCCAAGGACGAAGAGATCGAGGGGCTCGTCACACAGCGGACCCAAGACCTGATGTAGAAGAACCAGGAAGCGCTCGATGCTCTGGCACTTGACCACACCAGCAAGATGAAGGAGGTTGTCGACTATGCTGAGGTGGCAAAGGCTACTAGGATCAAGCTGGCCGGCAAGGTAGAAAAGCTAGAGGCGGACCTAGCAACGCTCACCCAGGAGATCTCCACGCTCAAGGACGGCGAAGAGAAGGCTCTCTACGACCTGGAGGAGATGCAGACCACCATATCTGACAAAACCAAGCTGCTCTCCAAGGCCAACGAGTCCATCGATGATGTGAAGTTGAAGTTGGACAGTCACGAGAAGATGCTCTCGGAATGCCAGGCTCGTGAGCAGATCCTAGCCAAGGATCTTGCGGATGAGCAACTACTGCTGCGGACTGCCTCCTGTTCCCACAACAAGCTCGTGGAGAGCACGAAGCTTTGGACCAGCCACCTTGTGGACGTCGCGGAGAGGCTCACTACATAGCTGACTGCCATGGGCATGCCAAACTACAGGTTCTCCCGCGAGGCGAACGTGGCTAAGAGCGCCAGGATGTCCCTGTTCTTCGAGTGTGTCCTTGACGCCCTGAAGCTACTCCATTCCACCAAGGCGGCCTACCTGGCCGAGGAGTGCCGGCAGCTTTGCTGGGACACCTTGATCAAGGTGCTCACCAAGGTGGCGCACTGGAACCCCAGTGTCGATTTTTCTCAGGCGCTTGATAGCTTGTCGGAGGACGTTGACCGTCAAGCGCTCGAGGAGCGCATCGAGCCCATCATCAGTTGTGTCAGCAGAGTCACAAGGCTGGAGGGCCAACAGAGGGATTGACTGCTTCATTCCTTGTTGTTGTTGCGAGTTCGTACCCAAGACAGATTATCTTAAGTTAGAATCGCGGCAACTTTTGATGTAATATAACTTTTGTTGTACTTTGAACTGGTTGCATGTTAACTTCCCGTTTTAGTTTATCCTCGTATTTTCTGCACCCTACGCTCAGTCGGATTGGCCTGCCGGCACGCGCACCTCTTTTAGTAGGTGCTAGAAGGATGGATCCTTAGCAGCCTGCGAAGGGCGTCGACGCCAGCAGGTTACCTTGCCGCTCTTGGCACAGTCACCTAAACTATCGAGCAAACTCGAAGTAGAACAGGGCGCTGTTGATTACGGCAAGGTACCCCACTGTTATTAGCAGAGCGCAGCACCCGAACTGTTGAGTGGACTCGAAACAGAACATGGGTGTTGCCAATCACGATAGGGTTCCTTTTGCGTGCAGGTTCTCCATACAAGGAGTGAAACCATCGAGGGGGATAACCTTTTAAAAAGGAAGAATTACTCAAAGTTATTTGACTTAGCTTTTTGTTGCTGCGCGGATCAACGTCGCGGCTGTAGATGCCTCCGCTCGCCCGGCAAGCTACAGTTGTGCAAGCTTATCGCTCGATCAATGTAGGACAAGCGCATTTAATGTGTTGCCTACGTGTCCTCTCACTTTATTGGGGACGGCAACAGAGGCCATCTCATCCTTGGCCGCTCCTCCTCGCCTTGATGCGCGTCCAGGTTGACAAGGCATGTAGTGCAACGCTGTTGTGTTGGCGTAATGGTAAGCTTCCACGAAGATCTGCATGCCGCCACGCACGCGCCTGCTTATTTAGCCCGCCTATCGTCGCACTAGAGTGGTGATGAGGTGGCAAAACCTTGCCGGGCGCGGGTCTTTTGGACCCATGTGGATCTGTGGGCCGTCAATCTTTATGAGGATTTGCATGCTATCGAGCATGCGCTTTCCAGATCTTGGTCTTAACATTGTCGATGGTGTTAGAGTTCTCAGCCCCAAGAGTGATGGATTTGCTGGTGTTGGTGTAGGTTGCCCCGACAAGGCCCTTGCCGGGGGCGGTCCAGCTTGCCCCTCGCCCCTTGTCGGTGTCAAAACCGGCAGATCTCGGGTAGGGGGTCCCGAACTGTGCGTCTAGGCGGATGGTAACAGGAGACAAGGGACACGATGTTTTTACCCAGGTTCGGGCCCTCTCGATGGAGGTATAACCCTACTCCTGCTTGATTAATATTGATGATATGGGTAGTACAAGAGTAGATCTACCACGAGATCAGAGAGGCTAAACCCTAGAAGCTAGCCTATGGTATGATTGTTGTTCGTCCTACGGACTAAAACCCTCCGGTTTATATAGACACCGGAGAGGGCTAGGGTTACACAGAGTTGTTTACAATGGGAGGAGATCTACATATCCGTATCGCGAAGCTTGCCTTCCACGCCAAGGAAAGTCCCATCCGGACACGGGACGAAGTCTTCAATCTTGTATCTTCATAGCCCAGGAGTCCGGCCAAAGTTCATAGTCCGGTCATCCGGACACCCCATAATCCGGGACTCCCTCAGTAGCCCCTGAACCAGGCTTCAATGATGACGAGTCCGGCGCAGATTGTCTTCGGCATTGCAAGGCGGGTTCCTCCTCCGAATACTCCATAGAAGATTTTGATCACAAGGATATTGTCCGGCTTGGCAAAATAAGTTCCACATACCACCGTCGAGAGAATAATATTTGTACAAATCTAATCTGCTGACGTATTCCGCAGCATGACATCATGCCATGGCCAAGGCTTTATTCGAATCGTTTTACTGTCCCACCTCAGCGCGTTTAGCGAGGCGGTTTCCTTGGCACGTCTTGTCAAAGCAGAGATCGTGTCCCCTTATTCCGGGATTCTCATCAATACGGGTGTGGGTAACCCAACTGTGCCATTAATCACATCGCTTGGGAGATAAGCGAGTTTTACCAGGCTGGTGGGGTACATAGTTTTGTCCGCCCATATAAGGGGATAAGGATCCATCCTTCGCATCTACGCCTTCTTCCTCCTTTGCTTATCCATTTCCGCGCACTCGAGCTCCAGCGCCCAAGTCCGCACTTCCCACCTCAACCTTCTCCAGCCATGTCCGGAGCGGGAGGCAGGTGGATGGCCTCCTCCATCACGGAGGGGCACATCAAAAAGTTGAGGAAAGCCGGATACTTGTCCAACAACATCGCGTACCGACTCCCAGATGAGGGGCAGCTCATCCCCACCCCCAGGCCCCATGAGAGGGTGGTGTTCCTCCCCCATTTCCTCTACGGACTGGGCTTCCCACTCCACCCATTTGTCCGGGGGCTCATGTTCTACTACGGACTGGATTTCCACGATCTGGCCCCGAACTTTATCCTCAACATCTCGGCGTTTATCGTCGTGTGCGAGGTCTTCCTCCGCATCAAGCCTCACTTTGGCTTATGGCTAAAGACCTTCAATGTAAAGCCGAAGGTAGTGGGTGGCTGGCAAGCGGAGTGCGGAGGCGCCATGGTGGGCAGGATGCCCAACTTCACATGGCTCGAGGGCTCCTTTGTGGGAACCATCAAAGGGTGGTAATCGGGGTGGTTCTACATCACCGAGCCGCATGACCCTGAATGGGCAGTGGGCCCGGAATTCCGATCTAGCATCCCCACACGGCTCACCTCTTGGAAAGAGACGGGCATGTCGTGGGGTAATTCAGAAGAGGTGACCGGACTCCAAACCTGCGTCCAAAACCTGGTGGACAAGAAGGTTAAACTTGTCAACGTAGTCCAGGTCATGCTCTTCCACCGGATCCTCCCGTGTCAGCGACGGGCTTTTAACTTGTGGGAGTTTGACCTGGCCCAGCACCAAACTCTGTCGAGGCTCTTTGACACAATGCACGAGGACGCCTGGAAGGTGCTATTCAAGGGCTCTGAGGTTTCCCCTCCCATTACCGAGGATCGCGGATTCTGCGCGAAGCGCCAAGCCAGCACGGTAAGCTTGTTTTACCCTTTACAGGATACTTGTTTTTAATAGTTTGACTCTACGCGGGATCTAAGCTCCCGCTCCTTTGACAGGACTGGAAGAAGACGTCCGAACAAATTGACTGTCTAGCTCCTTTGCCCGAAGGCCCAGCAGATGCACGCTTGGCGAAGCTGCTGGTCCCGGCACCTCACGTGGTGCCGGAGAAGGAGGCCAAGAATAAGGTCATGGGAACCCGAAAGAGTTCCCGGCGCCTGGTGGTGTCGGATTCATCGCTTGACGACCCTGAAGCGCACTCCTCCCCCGAAGACGAGGAGGAGGAAGAAGAAGCCTCTCCCCCTCCAACGGGGGGAGGAAAGAAAAGGAAGGCCGCCCCAACTGGGGAGGCGGAGGGTCCAGGAAGGGAAAGACCCTTCTCCCGGACTACTCCACCAGCGCCGACGACGGCGGAGAGGAGTGGCCATCTAGGGTCAAGCCCCTGGCAAAATCGTAAGTATCGGGATACCAGAATGACTCATGGTGTTCCTTTATTGCACATCATCTTATGACGCTGAATATAATCATGCAGTCCGCCCAAGGCCCGGCTCGACGCTTCGTCGAGTGGCTCCCTGGATTAGTCGGATGTGAATAGTCTTTCACTCCCGACTGCTACCTCCCGTCGCCCTACGGATGATGTCGAGGTGGAGTCCCAAAAGGGGCTAAGCCAGGAGGAGGTGGTCCTGGAGGCGCCGCAAGGCGACCACCCGGACTCCAGGCGCAAAGAGGATGAAACCCCAAAGGGATCCAAGTCCGGCCATGGGCCGGACACCGCACCGGAACCTTCAGTGGTTCCGGAATCCGGCAGGCGGCCCCCTAGTAAGAAGGGAAAGCATACAACGCCGGTGACCTCCGTCCAACCGGAGGCACCGGATAATTTCCTGGAGGTGCTTAACGGCGCCTCCATTGACGAGGAGCACCGCACTATTATGAGTGCGGTGATCCGGAAGGTTCTGTCCGCCAAGAGCGGGCTGACAGAAGCCTGTGCCAGTCTTCTAACAGGCTTCGAGGTATGTATTTAAGATATGTAAAAATATTACCGCATAGACAGTAGCCCCTGATGCTCAGTTTGGTGTTCGGAAAGAAAAGTCGGACTGAGGATCTAAAAAGATATACGCAGGAGTCTAACATAAGTATGTCAATACGGGAATGCAGGCTGCACTGCTGACATCTGCCACACTGACTGCGGAGGTCGATGCATTGAAGCAGAGCCTCGAGCGGTCCGAGAACGAGCTCAGCCTTGCCAAGAAGCAGCTCGAGGACAAGGAAGGTAAGTAGTACCTTGTATAATGATATAAAATGATCTGGTTGCAAATAATGACAGGACCATTGTGAGTATGACAGGGGCCACAACCGAGGTGGCGACCCTGAAGGAAGCGATGTCCATGGCCGAAGACAATGCGGCCGTGGAGCGCCCCGAGCGAGAAAAGCAGGAGGCACGGGTGGCGGAGGTGCAGCAAGAGCTCCATGCTCTTGTGAAGAAACATGAGAGATTGGAGCTTGACTCAAAGACTTGAGAGTCCGAGCCCTTGAGAGCGCTAAATCCGCCAAGGCCGAAGCCCAAAAAGCCCTCCAAGAAATTGAGGCAATGAAGAAGATAGCGGTGGGTAAGGCATTCTTTATGCAAAGCAAGCACGTGAAAGTGAATTACTTGTTACTTACCCGAGTCCGGAGCTCTCCAGGAGCATTCGCAGATCTTCCCTGCAGTGTGTCCGATGCTGCCGCATTCTACTAAGCCGAGGAAGGGGCTCGATGGACAAGGTGTTCTGGTCCCAGTATGTTGAGGTCGGACACCAGGTGCCCTTGAGAGACCAGCTGAAGCAGCTGGTCGAGCTCCATAAGGTAGCCGAACAGGCCATGAAGGGCCTAATAGTCCGGCTATGGCCTGGGGAGGTCATGCCCGGGAGCTACTTTGTGCTGGTGAGGCGGCTGGTGGATGCTTGTCCACGACTTGAAGTCATCAAGCCCTTCGTATGCATCGAAGGCGCCCGTAGGGCCCTTGTCCGTGCTAAAGTACACTGGGGCAAGCTGGATGCGGAGAAGCTGGTGACAGGTGGGCAACCGGAGGGGAAGGAGCATCGCATGCCCGAGATGTATTATGAGGGCATCCTGAAGGGTGCCCGCCTTGTGGCGAATGAATGTTCCAAAGATGTAATTTTTGAGTAAACTCGCTCATGTTTATCCTGTGCACTGAAAACTTGTTCATATGCGCTAAGCAACGCTTGTTGAATTTAAAATATTACCTTCTGTGCGGTCGTTTGTTGAATATGAGAGATGCGAGTCGTCGGCTTCTACCCCCATGCCACGAGTGCTGGGGTGTTCGGGATAAACCTGAGCGCTCTTATTCCCATTCTTGGGTCCTTCGAGGGAGGCGCTCAGCACAATGAACAAGGCAATCGGACTATAATGCTTTATCACTCTCAGCCATAGAATTCTATAATTTTAAATTTCGGTGAAGCCCCTAGTATTCGGAAGACCGAGTTCGGGGCGCTATCCACGCCTAGGCCGGACAAAGCCAGCTCCTTGCTCTAAGGGGCATAAGTCTTTAGGGACTCGAAAACCTCTCGAACAGCGACCGGCTCTCGCCCTATCATGACAGTCAGTTTTAGCTTTCTCTACTGAGGTGCTTAACCTAGCTCAACTGGGGCACAATCGCAGTAGTTCTCCCAGCGCTACCTTAGCCGATATAATGGAACGTAAGGTACCAAAACATGGGAGCCGAGCAAACCCAACTATTGACCCAAGACATGATTCGGAGCCAATGCATATAATGCTATAAGTTCGGGGTGCCGCACTCGTGAGAGTGTTCGGACTTCTCACACCATATTATGGGGTACTTAAGCCCCTGGTCTATCGGCCATACCAAAGTGTACGGTTGCATAATGTCATAACTGAACATATTTACATAAAAAATGAATGCAATAATAGACAAGAGCTATGTATTGTTTCTTAAAAGGCTGCTGTGAAAGCAGAACGATACAAATAGTGTGATAAGCAAGAGATGGGATTATTTGACATGTCCCCCTCCAGGGGCAAGCTGCGAGACTTTATGTAAGACAGGTATTTAGCTCGTTAAAGAGACCACCTGGACATTCGACGTAGCTTGCTGCCTCCCTGGCTGTTGCATCGTGTGTTCGGCCATTGTACTACCGGACAGGCCTTCCGGAGAATGGAGTCCTGAAAGTAAGAAAAAAGAAATGACAAAATTTGGAGCCCCTAGTGCGGTTGAGCCGCATGTTGGGCGTGCCGTGGTTGTGCCCCTCCCCTTATGCCTATGGTATTTCCAGGGCGTAATTATGTACACATAGTACTAGTTTTGCAACTTCGCGAGGGCTGGGGTTGGGGCCGCACTCCTACGCTTGCTCGGAACGTGCCAGGCGGTCTTTTTGTAGGTTACTCAGGGCGCGCTTGACAGTGTCCGGACGTTTACTAGCCGGAATGGAGAATTGCCTTGAGAGGCTACTTTGTACTTCCGCCGCGAGGGCCGCCGTATGCTCCTCCGTTCGGAGAGAGCGTTCGGTGTTTCCATTGACCGTAATGACTCCTCGAGGGCCTGGCATCTTGAGCTTGAGGTATGCGTAGTGCGGCACCGCATTGAACTTTGCAAATGCGTTTCGTCCGAGCAGGGCGTGATAGCCACTGTGGAACGGGACTATGTTGAACTCCTCGCTTCGGAAATTATCCGGGGATCTGAACACCACTTCGAGTGTAACTGAGCCTGTACAGTTGGCCTCTACACCTGGTATGATGCCTTTAAAGGTCGTCTTTGTGGGTTTAATCCTTGAGGAATCTATGCCCATTTTTCGCACTGTATCCTGATAAAGCAGGTTCAGGGTGCTACCGCCGTCCATAAGGACTCTAGTGAGGTCAAATCCATCAATGATTGGGTCTAGAACCAACGCGACGAATCCGCCGTGGCGGATGCTAGTGGGGTGGTCCCTTCGATCAAAAGTGATCGGGCAGGAGGACCATGGGTTGAACTTTAGGGCAACTGGCTCCAACGAATATACGTCCATGAGTGCACGGTTCCGCTCCCTTTTGGGGATGTGGGTTGCGTATATCATGTTCACCGTCCGCACATGTGGGGGAAAGCCCTTCTGTCCCCTATTGTTCGGTGGCCGGGGCTCCTCCTCATCATCCCTATGCAGCCCCTTGTCTCTGTTTTCGGCGCTTAACTTGCCTGCCTGCTTGAACACCCAACAATCCCTGTTGGTGTGATTGGCTGGTGTTTCGGGGGTGTCGTGTATCTGGCACGAGCGATCAAGTATTCGGTCCAAACTGGACGGGCCCGGAGTATTTCTTTTGAATGGCTTTTTCCGCTGACCGGGTTTAGAGCCTCTGAATCCGGCATTAACTATCGTATCCTCAGCATTGTCGCTGTTAATGCGGCGCTTGTGCTTGTTGCGACGCGACCTGCCATTGTTGTCCTTGGTATCTGAATTACCACGGCTCTTGGTCATGTTATTACTTCGAGCTAGCCAGCTGTCTTCTCCCGCGCAAAAGCTGGTCATGAGTGTTGTGAGGGCTACCATGGATTTCGGCTTTTCCTGTCCTAGGTGCCGGGCAAGCCATTCGTCTCGGATGTTATGCTTGAAGGCTACGAGGGCCTCTGCGTCCGGACAGTCGACTATTTGATTTTTCTTGGTTAAGAACCGTGTCCAGAATTGTCTGGCCGATTCCTGTGGTTGCTAAATGATGTGGCTTAGGTCATCGGCGTCTGGTGGTCGCACATAGGTGCCCTGGAAATTGTCAAGGAATGCGGCTTCCAGGTCCTCCCAGCAACCAATTGACTCTGCTGGCAAGCTGTTAAGCCAATGTCGAGCTGGTCCTTTAAGCTTGAGTGGGAGGTATTTGATAGCGTGTAGATCATCACCGCGGGCCATGTGGATATGAAGGAGATAATCCTCGATCCATACCGCGGGATCTGTTGTGCCATCGTATGATTCGATGTTTACGGGCTTAAAACCCTCAGGGATTTGATGATCCATTACTTCATCTGTGAAGCATAGTGGGTGTGCGGCGCCTCTGTACTGGGCTATAACACGACGTAGCCTAGATGAGCTTTGTCTGATGTGTTCGGCCTGGCCGTATTGCCATATCCGGCGTGACGGTTATCGTCACGTGTCGTGGGGCGCCCGCGCGATCCATAGATTGATCTTGTTTGCCTTTCCTTGTCCTCCAATATGTCTCGCAGGTCCGGCACATTTCCCCGTGCCATGGTATTTTTTGAGCGGCGCCGGGGTGCGGCTTGAATTGATGGCCGAGAGGCCTCTCTGTCGCGGCCACGAGGTGGACGGTCGGCCGCGTCATGCGCTGGTGATGTAGGTTTAGTTGCTTCCTCCTCTAATCGGGGTAGCAGCCTGCGCTTTGGGTAGCTCTTGGAGGGGCGTTCGAGTTCATACTCTTCAGCGGCAAGGACTTCGGTCCATCTGCCGGCTAGCAAGTCTTGGTCAGCTCTAAGATGCTGCTGTTTTTTCTTGAGGCTGCTAGCCGTGGCCATAAGCCTGCATTTGAAACACTCTTGTTTGACGGGATCCTCAGGCATGACAAATTCGTCGTCGTCGAGGCTTGCCTCGTCTTCAGAGGGAGGCATGTAATTATCATCCTCTACCTCTCTGTCTGCCGCTCTCTCATGAGGGTTGGTTTCTCCATCCTCCTGTGCTGAATCCTGCTGGAGGGGGTTGTCTTAGGCGCTGTCCGGGGTATTATTATCTCCCATGGCGGAATCGCCATTTTTGCTTTGGCGGGATTTAGAGCGGCGCCGCTGACGCCGGCGCTTAGGCTGCTTCTTGGAGGGGTCATCCTCCGTTGTTCCGTCACCATTCCCTTCTTTTGGGGTGTCCACCATGTATATGTCATATGACGAGGTGGCCTTCCAGTGCCCTATAGGCGCTGGTTCTTGGTCGTCTCCTGCATCGACGTCCATACCGTCAATGTCTTCGGGGTCGAGTCAAGCATGTCGGTTAAATCATCGACAGTGGCTATGAAGTGGGTGGTGGGTGGGCTTTGAATTTCTTCGTCGTCCACATCCCAACCTTGCTGACCATAGTCCGGCCAGGGCTCTCCTGATAAAGAGAGAGACTTTAGTGAATTCGGAATGTCGCCGAAGGGCGAGTGCTGAAAGATGTCCGCGGCGGCAAACTCCATGATCGGAGCCCAATCGGGTTTGATCGGCAGGGGCGCGGAACGTTCGGAGTCCGGAAAGGAGTCCGACACCTGGGAGTCACGAGCTTCGTAAAGGACAAGGCTGATGTTCGGCTCGATCGCCGTAGGGATTGCAGCCCCCGAGGCGGTGTCCAACCACCCATCCTCGATTGGCGCAGTCGGCTCCGAGATAAGGGTCGGAGCGGATGATGGGGCGGCCTCCCGGACACTGTTCGGCGGCAGAGCTAGATCATGCTCATCGTGACAGTGCGGCGCGCCCGGCTGTGGCTCGAATCCGTCGAAGATCAAGTCTCCGCAGATGTCGGCCGTGTAGTTCAAACTTCCAAATCTAACCTGATGGCCAGGGGCGTAGCTTTCGATCTGCTCCAGATGGCTAAGCGAATTGGCCCGCAGTACAAAGCCGCCGAATACGAAGTTCTGTCCGGGTTGAAATGTCTCACCCTGGACTGCTTCGCTATTGATGATCGGAGGAGCCATTGGGCCTAAAGATGACGACACAGAGGAACTCTCAATGAAAGCACCAATGTCGGTGTCAAAACCGGCGGATCTTGGGTAGGGGGTCCCGAACTGTGCGTCTAGACGGATGGTAACAGGAGACAAGGGACACGATGTTTTTACCCAGGTTCGGGCCCTCTCGATGGAGGTATAACCCTACTCCTGCTTGATTAATATTGATGATATGGGTAGTACAAGAGTAGATCTACCACGAGATCATAGAGGCTAAACCCTAGAAGCTAGCCTATGGTATGATTGTTGTTCGTCCTACGGACTAAAACCCTCCGGTATATATAGACACCGGAGAGGGCTAGGGTTACACAGAGTCGGTTACAATGGGAGGAGATCTACATATCCGTATCGCCAATCTTGCCTTCCATGCCAAGGAAAGTCCCATCCGGACACGGGACGAAGTCTTCAATCTTGTATCTTCATAGCCCAGGAGTCCGGCCAAAGGTCATAGTCCGGTCATCCGGACACCCCATAATCCGGGACTCCCTCACCCCTCATGCTTCGAGTGCCTGTTTTGGTAGTCTTCGGGCTTTGCCTTCCCCTGCCTTGCCAGGCCCTGCCGTAGGTGTGGCCACGACTGCTCGTGGCTGCGTCTGCCCGTGCACTAGTGAGGGGTACAGAAGTGCCCATACTTTTGTACACCGACAATGGATAAATATGTTAGGTGGCATTCGACATCAAAATTCTGTTTTTATCATTTACCTACTCGAGGACGAGCAAGAATTAAGCTTGGGGATGCATGATACATCTCCAACGTATCTATAATTTTTGATTGTTCCATGCTATTATATTATCTATGTTGGTTGTTTTATATGCATTATTATGCTATTTTATATTATTTTTGGGACTAACCTAATAACCTAGAGCACAGTGCTACTTCCTATTTTTCCCTGTTTTAGAGTTTCGCAAAAAAGGAATACCAAACGGAATAAAACTTTCGCGATGATCTTTCTTGGACCAGAAACAAACCAGGAGACTTGGAGATGAAGTCGGAGGAGCCTCGAGGTGGCCACAAGGGTGGAGGGCGCGCCTTGGGGGGTAGGGCGCGCCACCCTATCTCGTGGGCCCCTGTGGGTCTCCTAACCTAATTCGTTCGCCCATATATACTCTTATACCCCAAAACCACCAGAAGCATCCACGAAAACACTTCTCCACCACCGCAACCTTCTGTGCCTGTGAGATGCCATTTGGGGGCCTTTTCCGGCATCCTGCCAAAGGGGGATTCAATCACAGAGGGCTTCTACATCAACACCCTTTCCCTTCCGATGAAGCGTGAGTAGTTTACCTCAGACCAATGGGTCCACAGCTAGTAGCTAGATGGCTTTTTCTCTCTCTTTGATTCTCAATACCATGTTCTCCTTGTTGTTCTTGGAGATCTATTCGATGTAATAACTTTTTATGGTGTGTTTCCCGAGATCTGATGAATTGTGGATTTATGATTAGCTTATCTATGAATATTATTTGAATCTCCTTTGAATTCTTATGTGCATGATTGGATGTCTTTGCAAGTCTCTTTGAGTTATCGGTTTGGTTTGGCCAACTAGATTGGTTCTGCTTGCATTGGAAGAAGTGCTTAGCTTTGGGTTCAATCTTGCGGTGTCCTTTCCCAGTGACAGTAGGGGCAGCAAGGCATGTATTGTAGTGTTGCCATCGAGGATAAAAAAGATGGGGTTTTCATCATATTGCTTGAGTTAATTCCTCTACGTCATCTTACTTTATGTGTTACTCCGTTCTTTATGAACTTAATACTCTGGATGCATGCTGGATAGCGGTTGATGTATGGAGTAATAGTAGTAGATGTAGAATCATTTTGGTCAACTTGACACGGATGTGATGCATATATTCATGATCATTGCTTTAGATATCGTCATAACTTTGCGCTTTTCTATCAATTGCTCGACAGTAATTCGTTCAACCACCATAGTATTTTCTATCTCGAGAGAATCCTCTAGTGAAACCTATGCCCACCGGGTCTCTTTTCCATCATATAAGTTCTCTTTTCCATCATATAGTTTCCGATCTACTATTCTTGCAATCTTTTACTTTCCGATCTATAAACAAAAATACCAAAATATTTACTTTAACATTTATCTATCTCTATCAGATCTCACTTTTGCAAGTAACCATGAAGGGATTGACAACCCCTTTATCGCTTGGGTGCAAGTTTGTTTGATTGTTTGTGCAGGTATTCAGTGATTTGTGTGTTGTCTCCTACTAGATTGATACCTTGGTTCTCAAACTGAGGGAAATACTTACTCTACTTTGCTGCGTCACCCTTTCCTCTTCAAGGGGAAAACCAACGCAAGCTCAAGAAGTAGCAGTGGTCCCCTCATGGCTCCCTTGACCTAATTCTTTGTCCTATATATTCACATATATCCCCAAACCACCAGAAGCATCCACGAAAACACTTATCCACTGTAGCATCCTGCTGGACCCATGAGATCCCATCTAGGTGCCTTTTCCGGCATCCTGCCAGAGGGGGATTCGATCACGGAGGGCTTCTACATCAACTCTATTACCCTTCGGATGAAGCATGAGTAGTTTACCTCAGACCTACGGGTCCATAGCTAGTAGCTAGATGGCTTCTTCTCTCTCTTTGATTCTCAATAGCATGTTTTCCTCGATGTTCTTGGACATCTATCTGATGTGATCTTCTTTTGCGGTGTGTTTGTCGAGATCCGATGAATTGTGGATTTATGATCAGCTTATCTATGAATATTATTGGAAGCTTCTCTGAATTCTTATATGCATGATTTGATATCTTTGTAATTCTGTTCAAACTATCAGTTTAGTTTGGCCAACTAGATTGGTTTTTATTGCAATGGGAGAAGTGCTTAGCTTTGGGTTCAATCTTGCGGTGTCCTTTCCCAGTGACAGTAGGGGTAGGAAGGCACGTATTGTATTGTTGCCATCGAGGATAAAAAGATGGGGTTCACATCATATTCCTTGAGTTTATTCCTCTACATCATGTCATCTTATTTAATGTGTTACTCTGTACTTCATGAACTTAATACTCTAGATGGAGGCAGGAGTCGGTCGATGTGTGGAGTACTAGTAGTAGATGCAGGCAGGAGTCGGTCTACTTGACACGGACGTGATGCCTATATTTCATAATCATTGCCTTAGATATCGTCCTAACTTTGCACTTTTATCAATTGCTCGACAGTAATTTGTTCACCCACCGTATTATTTTCTATCATGAGAGAAGTCTCTAGTGAAACCTATGGCCCTCGGGTATATTTTCCATCATATTGGTTTCCGATCTACTATTTTGCAATCTTTTACTTTTCGATCTATAAACCAAAAATACCAAAAATATTTACTTTATCTTTTGTTTAGTTTCATCTATCTCTATTAGATCTCACTTTTGCAAGTGACCGCGAAGGGATTGACAACCCCTATATCGCGTTGGCTGCAAGTTGTTTGATTGTTCGTGCAGGTACTTGTGATTTCTGTATTGTCTCCTACTGGATTGATACCTTGGTTCTCTAACTGAGGGAAATACTTATCTCTACTTTGCTGCATCACCCTTTCCTCTTCAAGGGAAAGACCAACGCAAGCTCAAGAAGTAGCAGTGCACAAAAATACTTTTCCGCCGCTGTAAGCCTCTGTTCCCGTGAAATCCCATCTTGGGGTCTTTTTCGGTGATCTGCCAGAGGGGGATTCGATCATGGAGGGCATCTACATCAACCCTATTGCCCTTCTGATGAAGCGCGAGTAGTTTACCTCAGACCTACGGGTCTATAGCTAGTAGCTAGATGGCTTCTTCTCTCTCTATGATCTTCAATACCATGTTCTCCTCGATGTTCTTGGAGTTCTATCCGATGTAATATTCTTTTGCGGTGTCTTTGTCGAGATCCGACGAATTGTGGATTTATGATCAGATTATCTATGAATATTATTGGAATCTTCTCTGAATTCTTATATGCATGACTTGATATCTTTGTATTTCTCTTCAAATTATTGGTTTGGTTTGGCCGACTAGATAGGTATTTCTTGCAATGGGAGAGGTGCTTAGTTTTGGGTTCAATCTTGCGGTGTCCTTACCCAGTGACAAAGTAGGGGTAGCGAGGCATGTATTTGTATTCTTGCTATCAAGGGTAAAAATATGGGTTTTTCATCATATTGCTTGAGTTTATCCCTCTACATCATGTCATCTTACTTAAGGCGTTACTCCGTTCTATATGAACTTAATACTCTAGATGCATGTTGGATAGCGGTCGATGTTGGAGTAATAGTAGTAATGCAGAATCGTTTCAGTCTACTTGACACAGACGTGATGCCTATATGCATAATCATTGCCTTGGATATCGTCATAACTTCACGCTTTTCTATCGATTGCTCGACAGTAATTTGTTCACCCACCGTATTATTTGCCTTCGAGAGGGAAGCCTCTAGTGAAACCTATGGCCCCGGGGTCTATATTCACTTATATTTTCAGATCTATAAACCAAAACCCCAAAAATACCTTGCTGAGTTTTATTTACTTTTATTTTCTTTTACGTTTTAGTTATCTTTTATATCTATATCTATCATATCTCACCATTGCAATTGATCGTGAAGAGATTGACAACCCCTTTATCGTGGAAATACTTATCTCTACTTTGTTGCATCACCCTTTCCTCTTCAAGGGAAAAACCAACGCAAGTTGAAGAAGTACCAGCGACGATGTTCGACGGCAGCAATTCGGGCGAATGTTGCGAGTGGAGACAGAGCATGCAAACGAGGGGGGCAAGGCACGGGGAGGATCAGGAGCTCACCATGAGCACGCACGCATGCTCAGATCGGCGAGAGGGGGACAGAGTCGACGGTAGGGCACTTGAACATGTACAGTGGCTGGAGTCAAAGACAAGGAAGAAGGGGCTCGTCTTGGCATCCCTCGAGGCTGCAGAGGACGTCGTGGACGGAGCCAATGTCGTGGAAGAAGAGGGACAAGGCTGGCGAAGCGGAGGTTGACGGGAAGCACGCCGGCGACAAGTCCGTGCGCCTGGATGCGCTCGGGACAGTGGTGGAGCGGTGGATCTGGTGGTCTATGCTGCTGGCAGCGGCAGCGAGAGGGAGAGGGGAGCCCTAGGGGTTCAGTGGACATGGAGAGGGTTAAAAAGGGGGACCAAGGCGACGGGTCCGAGCGACGATGCTCTGGCCAAGCCATGTGCGTGCATGAGTGTGGGGGCGAAGGAGGGAGAAAGGTGGGTGTGGGTGCGGGTGCAGACGCTAAAAGGTGGGACCTGCCAGGCCACGTGGGCCCGAGCTAGCTGGGGCGAGTGGGTCTGCAGGTGAGAAAGGGAGAGAGGGACGCCCGCGCGGGGTGAGCGGGCTGGAGGCACGGGGTGAGGTGGGCCGGCCTGAGTAGAAGGAGGCCCACCAGGCGGCTGCACTGGGAGGGTTGCTGCTTTTCTTTTTCATTTTCCTCAGACAGAAAATAAACAGAAAATCACGGGTAAAAAGGAGAGGGGTTTGAGTAATATAAAAATATCCTCATGACCCTGGATTAATGCCCTATTTGAATAAATTTCTTTGGACATTTTAGAGGTGGAAAAATAAAACAAGTTTGAATTTAATTCAAACTTGGGCCATTTTTTAACCTGACAAAAACAACTCCCAAATGGATGAAATTTAGCAGAGAGGGTGTAGGAAAGGTGCAAGATTTATAGGGAAAGAATGAACATTAAATTGGTGCAGGAAATAAAATACCACAATTTAAATGGATTAACGAAGAAGGAGAAGAAGATGATCAAGGAAGGTTGTGGGTGTAGAAGAAGATGAAGTTGAGAAAGAAACAATGCAGGGGTTGATCACATGCTCAAGCACACAACCAAAACAACCAACAATATGCCTATGCATTATGATCCATGATATGAATGGCAATGCAATAATAACAATGATACAAATGATACAAGAACTAATTATATGACAATGCACTTAACATGATCATGGCAACACACAATTGAAACACATGGCAACAACAAAAATAAATAGAGGGAAACTGGAGCATCGGTCTCGGGGCGTCACAACCCAGTTTTAATTGCTATATTTGGTTATTTTTAGTATGCCTTGTTTATTTCGGTTGTTCACAATGCGATGCTCTATATGTGCAACTATTTACTATGCAATACATTTTCATCAATACCTGTTTTAAACATACCGATAGGAATGCATATATTTGCTTGGTGTTAAGCCTGTTATAGCTAGCATATGGCTCTTCCTAAGTTTTTTGGTTGTTCGGTTGTTTGTAGTTATCATATGTCCAGTTTCAAATGCTATCTTTGGTTGTTTGTAGTATGTCTTGTTTATTCCAGTTATTCACAATGTGATGTTCTATATGTGCAAGTATGAACTGCGAAGTTCAATTTAATCAATACCAGTTTGAACAATACCACTATGAATGACTACATTTGGTTGTTGTTAAGCATGTTGTAGTTAAGATGCCTTCCCATTTTTATTTAACAATAACCAGTGTACTTAGACCAACACAATACCAGTTTGAATGACTATATTTTCTTGTTGTTAAATGTTAGGCCTGTTGCAGTTAATACACCTTTCCACTTCTTGTTTTGCTTAACTAGCATGCTTAAACCTGCACATTGAAGCTATCGTTTGGAGATTATTTTGTCTACCATGGATATATTTGGTTGATGTTTAGCCTGTTGTGCTTAACATGCCTCTCGATGTACTTACACGGGACAATTTTGGGAACGATTGCTATTTTCCGTCGAGGTTAGGTTCATCCCATGGCTTATATATACTCATTGTTTAGGGTATCGGTAGCTAGTACCATATAGGCCGGGGTCGGATAAGGGACTAATCAGTGAATCAGACTTTTAACTGAATATATCTATAACCCATTTATCAGTAGGTTAACGAGGGCCATATCTAATATATCTAAGGCTACATAACAACATGCACTATACTGAATGTCTAAATATGCAATCCTAGGTTGCATAGCAACAAGGAAGAGTGTTACCATAATGTTCTGATGATGTCTAGATATACGTAGAAGAGCAGCAACAACAACAACACAACAGCAATTAATCACCTGATAATTTGTGCCCTCCGGCCCATAATATAAGATGTTAATTCATCCAATATGTGAGTATCTTGGATGTTATAAGATATTATATAATGGGATGGAGGGAGTGTTGTACTACATCATTGTGCAATTGTTGTTTAGCTTCTAATATTAACTTGGTGCTTTTAGGTACATATGTCATTGCTAAAGATCAGCGCTTTGACCCTTTCTACGTATGGGGCAATGAGATATTGATGAACCAGCATCAAGTGAGGAACCTGATAAAGATTGTTAGTAAAATGGGTCAAAAGATGGCAATTAAACTATTTGTTTACACTTTATCCAAGACAATAGTGAACTGTAGGATGGTAAGTAAGAACTCTACATCCTTCTTTTTACTGCCCATAATGAGTTGTGTTAGATCACAATGCCTGAATCTTTTTCCTTTGCAGTGGTTCCCAAACCTGTTTACTCAAGATTACCTCTCGAACTACATGATTGGTGGGCATGTGATACACCTCCAACGTATCGATAATTTATGAAGTATTCATGCCATGTTTACAACAATTTATATGGTTTTGGTATGATTTCATTAGAACTAACCCGGACTAACGTTGTTTTCAGCAGAACTACCATGGTGTCGTTTTTTGTGCAGAAATAGAAGTTCTCAGAATGGGCTGAAAAATTATGGTGATTTTTTATGGACCAAAAGAGACCCCCGAAGCACCAGAGGTGGGACATGAGGTGACCAAGGAGGCCACAAGCCTGGGGGGCGCCCACCCCCTAGGGCGCGCCTCCCAAGCTTGTCGGCCCACCGGGCACCCCCTTGACATGAGACAGATGCCAAAAATTCTTATAAATATACAAACCTCCAAAAATAACTCTAGATCAGAAGTTCCACCGTCGCAAGCCTCTGTAGCCACGAAAAACCAATCGGGAGCCCGTTCCAGCACCCTGCGGGAGGGGGAAATCATAACCGGAGGCCATCTTCATCATCCTGGCGGCCACCATGATGAGGAGGGAGTAGTTCACCCTCGGGGTTGAGGGTATGTACCAGTAGCTATATGTTTGATCTCTCTCTCTCTCTCTCTCTCTCTCTCTCTCTCTCTCTCTCTCTCTCTCGTGTTCTTGATTTGGCACGATCTGGATGTACCGCGAGCTTTGTTACTATAGTTGGATCATATGGTGTTTCTCCCCCTTTACCTTCTTGTGATGAATTGAGTCTTGCTCTTGGAGGTTTCGTTATGTTGGATTGAGTATTGGATTCGAGAACACTTGATGTATGTCTTGTGATGGGATATCTGTGGTGATAATGGGATGTCCTACTGATTCACTTGATGTATGATTTGGCACTCAACTCGCGGATTCCCATGGTGACATTGGGGTAATCTATGCATAGGGATTAGTGCATGTTTCGTCCTACGTTCTTCGATATAAACTTTGGAGTGATTCTTTGTTGCATGTTGAGGGATTTTGTTATATGATTCAATTATGTTATAATTGTTGAGAGACTATGCACTAGTGAAAGTATGAACCCTAGGCCTTGTTTTCAAGCACTGCAATACTGTTTTTGCTCACTTTCGTTCTTGCTACCTCGCTGTTTTTATATTTTCAGATTACAAAAACCTATATCTACTATCCATATTACACTTGTATCACCATCTCTTCGCCGAATTAGTGCCCCTACAATTTACCGTTGTATTGGGTGTATTGGGAACACAAGAGAATCTTTGTTATTCGGTTGCGGGGTTGTTTGAGAGAGACCATCTTCATCCTACACCTCCCACGGATTGATAAACTTTAGGTCATCCACTTGAGAGAAAATTGCTACTGTCCTACAAAACTCTGCGCTTGGATCCGTCTAGGAGCCATCTATCTACTAGCTACGGATCCGTAGGTCTATGGTGAACTACGCATGCATCATCGGAAGGCGGCAAGGATGATGTAGAAGCCCTTTGTTATTGATTCCCCCTCCTGTGGAGTACCGGAAAAGGACTCCAGATGGGATCGTAGAAGAACATAAGCTTACGACGGAGGAAAAAGTGATTTGGGTGGCTCTCCGGTATATTGGGAATATTTGGAAATTTATAGAGGCGGAACTCAGTCAAGAGGTGCCACGAGGGGCCCACAAGCTCAAGGGGTGCCCTCCCAGTGCGCACTTGGTGAGCTTATCGCTCCCTCGTGGCTCTTCTGGTCTTCTCCTGAACCTTCATGGGTCCCTTCTGGTCCAGAAAAAATTAATCCAAATATTTTTCTCCGTTTGGACTCTGTTTGATATTAATTTTTTGAAAATCCAAAAACAAGCAGAAAACAACAACTGGCACTGGGAACTAGGTTAATAGGTTAGTCCCAAAAATGATATAAACTAGCATATAAATGCATATAAAACATCCAAGATAGATACTATAATAGCATGGAACAATCAAAAATTATAGATATGTTGGAGACGTGTCAGTCATCTACTGTTCCTTTCTCTGTGCTGCTTTCGGCGATCACATACCAACGACCACGTGCACGATTGGTCGGGAGAGCAGGTGCATCCGGAACCCTGTCGTTCAAGATCCTTCCTGTAAGAATGACAATAAAGTTTTTGGGGAGCGTTGACGCGACTGTGCCCGATCCGTCCCCGTCTCCAACCACCTCTGCTTCCACTACTTCCCCTGCATCGACTTCATGGTCAAAGACACCATCGCCAAGAAGAAGTCCATGAACGATGCCGAGGTTGGTGCTTCCACTATCGCGTTGGCCTAGCCAACCGGAGGGTACGATGTGTTCATCCCTCGTTTACTCATTCATGTGCTGACCATATATATGTTGTTCATAGATATTTCGGTTCTATGTACTATACGTGCTCACATGCTTAGGTATCGGTATGAGATTCATACCGTATTTTCCATGTTTATTGTATACTCGTGGATTAGATTAGTCGAAAATGTGCTAATATTTCCAGCAATACAAAAACCTTATTTTAGGCACTTTTTGATTCAAGGCTTTTCCTCTGCATTGAAATCAGAAAAGTTTGTTGGAACGCATTTTAAGCATTGGTAGACGAGGACCACCTTGTGGCTCACAGTGATGAACGTGTTCTGGGTTGGTGATGTGTCTCCCACGGAAATGATTGTTCCTGAATAGGAAAAGGAATTTAGGGAGGAAACCACCATCTTTCTTGGAGTTGTTCTTACTATGATCGGAGACAAGTTGGTTAACTCATATCCCCATATGCGTATTGCCAAATATTTGTGGGATGTGCTCGAAGCTAAGTTTGACGCAACCGATGCTGGTAACAAACTATATGCCATGGAGAAGTTCCATGATTACAGGAGGGTTGATAATTGTTCTGTATTGGACCAGGCTCATGAGATACAGTGCATCTCTAAGAAGCCGGAGCTCCTGGAGTGTGAGTTACCAGACAAGTTTGTTGCGGGTTGCATTATTGCAAAACTCCCTCCTGGATGGAGGAAATTTGCTACTTCTCTCAAGCACTTGAGACGTGAACTCTCTATTGAGGATGTCATCGGTCCTCTAATTGTTGAGCAGAACTTGAGAGAAAAGGACTCACACTTGAAAGGGGCAGAGGGTTCTTCTAGCGCCAATGTGGTGCAGAAGAATTTCCACAAGTTAAAGGGAAAGAACATTGTCCAGTATAATACTACCTTCGAATAGAAAGATAAAAAGAGATATGACTGCTTTACTTGTGATTAAGAGGAACATTGGGCCAAGAAGTGCACAAACAAGTACAAGAAGCCAAGACAGGACTCCAAGTCCATCAACGTCACTTTGAGCAACAATGATGAGGCATCTAGGTATGGTAATATGTTTACTGTACTTTCAATTTATTAGTCCACCGATTGGTGGGTTGACATTGGGGCCAATATGCATGTGTGTGCTGATGTGTCTTTATTTTCTTCTTACCAGGTCGCACGAGATTGTTCTATACTAATGGAGAATGACTCACATGCTTTTCTTCATGGTATTGGCACGATAGATCTAAAGTTTACTTCGGGAGAGATCGTGCAACTGAAGAATGTGCAGCATGTTCCCGTCATCAAGAAGAATCTCGTTAGTGGCTCCCTTCTATGTAAAGAAGGGTTTAAGTTGGTATTTGGGTCCAATGAAGTAGTAGTATCTCGATATGAACTGTTTGTTGGAAAAGGACATGATTGTGGTGGTTTGTTCCGCCTTTTCCTTGAGGATTTCTGTAATAAAGTCGTGAGCAAATTCATTCTAATGTGAATGAATATGAGGTTTGGCATTCACATCTTTGTCACATTAATTTTGGTTGTATGACGCGGCTAGCCAAGATGGATTTAATCCCGAGTTCCTTCATAGGCCTGCTGGACGGTTATGGGTTAGATGAGATTTATCATGTAATCGAGTTAGTTTTGTTAGGGCTTGATCCCTAGTATCCACTATGTTATGAGATTGACGTTGCTATGACTTTGCTATGCTTAATGCTTGTCACTAGGGCCTGAGTGCCATAATTTCAGATCTGAACCTATTATGTTTTCATAAATATATGTGTGTTCTTGATCCTATCTTGCAAGTTATATGCACCTATTACGAGTTATGATCCGCATACCCCAAGGTGACAATAATTGGGATTCTTTACGATGATTACCCTAGTTTGAGAAGTTCATGTATTCAATAAGTGCTAATGCTTTGTTTTGGTTCTGTATTAAATGGATGCCTTAATATCCCTTAGTTTCCTTATGGACCCCGCTGCCACGGGAGGGCAGGACAAAAGATGTCATGCAAGTTCTTTTCCATAAGCACGTATGACTATATACGGAATATTGTTGGGTTCTACGGTAGGGTGCGTCGACTGCAAATTAAAATTTTCCTACGCGCAGAACAACAGGAACATGCTATGAGAGATGGATCGCAGTTCGTTACTAGACGTGCAGTGCCGTGCAGCAGAAGAAGAGTTGGGGTAGCGTGTTAGCGTGGATCGTCTCCTCCTCGTCCGATCTCCCTCGTATAACTTCACCGGAGTGGCGCAAGTGCACCGCCTCTAATAGTATCTGCGCGTGTAGGAGGAACACCGTGCGGCGGACTGCTAGGTCCGATCACACGGTCGGCGGTGAGTGGAGGTGGCTATTCGCAACACATGCAAACCCTAGTGACAGCGCCGAAGCGATCAACTGCCTGAGTGTGCTGCACCTCCACTTTATATAGGCGTCCATCGCGGGCTCAACACTTGGGCCTCGCACGAAACCTAAAGCCCAAAGTCTACTCGGTCGTGTTCCAAGCCCAGTTCGGATCACATCCGACCAGTGTCCTCTAAACCGACGTTGTAGGTTCCTTCCCTTAAGCGCGCGACCCCTTAGGTTCAAGTAAGCTTGGTCATAGTTCGGATCACCTCCGACCTGCACAGTTGGTAGTGGCCTCTAGCAAGGTGTGCCGACCACCAAGGAGACTATGAAGCTGGTTAGGCGAACCTATACAACGTGTCACACTTTTGTTCGCTTTGCCGCACGATATATGTTGTCGGGCTCAAGGCGAGACTATCATCCTTGTGCTAGCCTGACCTCTTTCTCGTTCCAGTGATGCAGACCACTATCCGAATTATCTCATAATCCTTGTCGCATGGCCATGCTTATCCTGGTCAGATCACACGAGGGGCCCAGAGTATATCTCTCCTGATCGGAGGGGCAAATCCCATCTTGCTCGACCATGTCTCGCAGCATGGGACTGGACAAACCCGAAACCTACCTTTGTAACTACCTAGTCACGAAGTAGCATTTGGTCGGCCCAAGGTGAGTCTGTCAGCATCCCGAGTACATGCGGCAGCTCAGGTCTTAGGACATAGAACGTATGTTGTACTAGAGACTCACAAATGACATATCGCTACGTCTCATAGTTGGTCCGTCCAACTCGGACCTTATCTCAACTCGGATTCGACTACGTCAAATCCGACCAGATCCTTTCCCAGTCTATATTATCTGGTTAGCATCCAATGCTCCATGGCTAGTGAGACCAAGCCATCAACCGTGTCATATGCTAGTCCGGACGGTTGCGCGTCCACACAACCCTTTCGACTAGGGACCTTTTATGACAGTCATCATACAATGCATAGTCCCACAAACAAGTCATGTACTTGCTGATACACATCATTGATAATGTCCAACGACTATCTTTATTCATAAACACATAGGAAATATCATCATACATGATTGCCTCTTGGCCATATCTCCAACAAATACGTGCCTACATTATATTGATGAATGGGAGCTAGTTATGCGTCGCTCTAGGTTATAGCTGTTGCATGATGAATGCCATCCAACGCAATTGTCCATCACTAATCCAATGCATACACTTTTCATATAATGATCTTTGATGATTTACTTTCACTGTTGCTGATGTTACAATCACTACAAAACTGCTACTCTTAGTACTGCTACTGTTACCGTTTTTTTACTATATACTGCAAGGCAACAGCCTCACAGTCCTTTATTAAAGCAAAGAACCAAATAATTTACAAAGTTATAAGTTAAAGGCAAGGAGAGAGAGGAGAGATTACTTACAAAGAGAGTTTAAGGTAAGGTAGCTATCGAAGAAGTTAGGCTATTCCTATATTTACATTTGATTCTATGAGCTAAAAGAGAAATGTCATGAAGAAAATTTCTCCTCCAGGATCTGAAAGAAGGCAACTAATTTCTGAAAATCTTCCCATTTCTTTGTGTCCAAATATTCCAAGTAGCAGTGAAGACTACCTTTGAAAAAAGGGCTTATTCCATATGTGCCCCCAATTCCTTAGTTGTGCTCAGTTTTCCCCACTCGCTTATTTTGCCTTGGTTTTGAGCACTTTTTCAGGGGCAAAAGTGAGGAAAATGTGAAGGCAAAATTTTTGAGTCATGGGGAAAAGTGAGTAAAAAGTTAACGAATGGGGAAAAGTGAGCACAACTAAGAGATGAGGGGCATAGATTTAAATAACCCTTGAAAAAAATGGAAAACCAAAGTCCTTCCTAGCAGTTGAAGCCATCTCATAAGTAGTTTGGTTAGGTTGAACAATCCATGAAATGCCCAAGTAATTCCAGGCCCGTTGACTGAAGTTGCAAGCAAAGAAAAGATGTGATGTGTCCTCATGAGAGGCAGAGAGACACAAAAACACACGTGTCATCCTGGATAATCCAATGTCGCCGCTGCATCATGTCCCTAGTGTTGAGGCGATCCATCAAGAGGAGCCAGCCAAACACCTTAAACTTGAGGGTGCAAGAACTTCTCCAGATCCACCTGAATATGGGATCAACCACAATGTCCGAAAAGCAAGACATGTAATAAATCCTTGAATGGTAATCTCCAGATTTTGATGGTCATTTCCAGACATCCTACTTTGCTACTAATCACCTTGTTGTAGATATTAAGTCTTTCAGGTGTGGTTGAATTAACAACTCAACAACTAATACTTGCGAATATTCTTTGGCTCCCCTTGTGTCAAATCAATAAATTTGGGTTGAATACTCTACCCTCGAAAACTGTTGCGATCCCCTATACTTGGGAGTTATCAAGACATTTTTCTGGTGCCATTGCTGAGGAGCATAGATATATTTGCTGAGTCACTTGGGATTTATATCTGTTGATCACTATGAATAATCTTAAGGATGATAGAACCAAGATCGTTCCCTCTAAGATGAGGGGAGGTAAGGAACTGTTATCTAGCTCTGAATTTGATTCGCCTTCTATTTGGAGTAAGCTTGCAACACCACCACCTGCTATTAATCCTGATATATTGCAAGTAATTGATGATGCTACTTCTGCTATGAATGATGTTGTCAATGATGCTAGTACTTTGCTTGATGATAATGTGCCACTAGGTGAATTTCTTGATGAGCAACTTGCTAAAGCTAAAGAATTTGAGAGTGCTGAAACTGATGAAATTATTGAAACTGAAATTTTGAAACACCTATTAGACCTAGCTCTCCCAGATATGAATTGCCTGAGATATCTGAGGGTTATGTTATGGATGGAGAGGTGGCTAGGGACTTTCTTTCTTGTAAGGATAGAGATGATCTTAAGAAATTACTATGCAAGTTGAGAGAAAAATCTCTGAATGCTAGAATGAAATATGATCCTAACTTTGCACCTATCGTTATTACTGATGAGGACTATGGATTCTCTGTCGACCTTGAGTTAATTACTTTGGTTGTATCCGATCCTTTCCATGGTTATGAATCTAGAACTAATGTGGCACATCTAACTAAGCTGAATGATATAGCCACCCTATTTGCTCATGAGGAAAAAATCGCTACTACTATATTCTTAAGTTGATTCCTTTCTCATTAAAGGGTGATGCTAAGATATGGTTTAATTCTCTTGCTCTTGGTTGTGTGTGTAGTCCCCAGGATATGATATATTACTTCTCTGAAAAATATTTTCTTGCCCATAAGAAACAAGCTACTTTACTGGAAATATTTAAATTTGTTCAAATTAAAAAAGAGAATATCCCTCAAGCTTGGGGGAGGCTTTTCCAATTACTTAATGCTTTGCCTAATCATCCTCAAGAAAATGAAATACTTGATATCTTTTATAATGGACTAACCAATGCTTCTAGGGACCACCTAGATAGTTGTGTTGATTGTGTTTTTGGGGAACGGACTGTTGAACAAGCTGAAGAACTATTGAATAATATATTGAGGAATGATAATGATTGGACTCTTCCTGAACCACCATCCAAAGCAACTCCGAAGAAGAGAGGTATTCTATTTCTCACTCCTGAAGATATGCAAGAGACAAAGAAATCCATGAAAAAGGGTATTAAAGTTGAAGATGTTAAGAATTTACCACCTATTGAAGAAATACATGGTCTTGATACCCTAACAAAGGTAGTAGAGGTAAATTCTCTCTATAGATTGGATGAAGGTGATGTTCCTTATACTAAGAGTTGGCAAGCGAGCAATCAAATTTCTAGGTAATCCTCTAGTGATAAGATTGACAGTTCTAAGATTGTGAATCATATCAAGAGACTCATCAGGGGTAGGATGCAAGGGGTCAACTAGGGGCGCACAAGGGGTAGTAATGTACTTGTTCAAGTGATATTCATTGAAAATCTCAAGCGTCTCATTTTTCCAAGCAATAAAGAACTCTCCATCGAGCATAGGCACTCCAGGTCTAATACTCCCAATCGTAGACTCATCCATCTTCCTCCAATGGTGTTTAAACCAAAGCAATGGAGACCAAAGCTCTGATACCAATTGAAAGGATTGAGAAGGGTGTCTAGAGGGGGTGATTAGACCCTCAACAAGTAAAGATAGCAGTTTTTAGGTTTTTCAAGTTGAGGTTGCAAATTAGCACAATTTAAAGCATTCACAATACAATTCAAGCAAGCATGCAAAGAGTATATGAGCAGCGGAAAGTAAAGCATGCAACTTGCAAGAACGTAAAAGGATGGGATTGGAGTGTGCAAATGCAATTGGAGACACGGAGATTTTTGGCGTGGTTCCGGTAGGTGGTGCTATCGTACATCCACATTGGTGGAGACTTCAACCCACGAAGGGTAATGGTTGCGCGAGTCCACAGAGGGTTCGCCCCATGAAGGGTCCACGAAGAAGCAACCTTGTCTATCCCACCATGGCCATCACCCACGAAGGACTTGCCTCACTAGGGTAGATCTTCACGAAGTAGGCGATCTCCTTGCCCATACAATCTCATTGGTTCAACTCCACAATCTTGACGGAGGCTCCCAAGTGACACCTAACCAATCTAGGAGACACCACTCTCCAAAAAGTAATAGATGGTGTGTTGATGATGAACACCTTGCTCTTGTGCTTCAAATGATGGTCTCCCCAACACTCAACTCTCTCACACAAATTTGGCTATGGTGGAAAGATGATTTGAGTGGAAAGTAACTTGGGGAAGGCTACCGATCAAGATTCTTGTGGTTGGATTGGAATGTCTTGGTCTCAACACATGAGTAGGTGGTTCTCTCTCAGAAAATGAGTAGTGGAAGTGTAGGCACGTTCTGATGGCTCTCTCCTAAATGGAGAAGAGGGTGGAGGGGTATATATAGCCTCCACACAAAATCTAGTCATTACACACAATTTACCAAACTCGATGGGACCGAATAGTGAAACTTGGCCAGACTGATATGTTTCAAAATGTGAGCGTTAGATTTTTCGGTGGGAACGACAAGGTTAACTCGGTGGGACTGATATGCTACGGTTAGGGAAAAACCTCATCTCGGTGAGACCGATTGCGTGAACTCGGTGAGACCAGTTTCAACAATAAGCAAACAGAGACTTGGTCAAGCAAACTCGGTTGGACCGACTGCCTATCTCAGTGAGACCGAAATAACTGTAGTAGGTGACAGAGAGTTTGCAAGGCCATATCGGTGAGACCGAGATCCCATCAGTGAGATCGAACTGATTAGGGTTTCTGGCAGTGGCTATGTCAAGTGAACTCGGTGGCGCCGGATGAATCAAATCGGTGGGGCCGAGTTTGACTTTAGGTTTAGGACATATGTAGAAACGATAAAGTGGTTGAGGTATTTGGAGCATATCACTAAGCACTTTGTGTAAGCAAGTCATTAAGAAACACCTCATCCCCTTTTAATAGTATTGGCTTTCCTATGGACTCAATGTGATCTTGGATCACTAAAATGAAAATGTAGAGTCTTGAGCTTTTGTCACTGTTTGTCCTTAGCATCTTGAAGGGGTTCCATATCCTCTTGTCCTGACACTCCAATGTTGAACTCATCTGAAATATACTAGGTAGAAGTATTAGCACTACAAAAAAAAAATACACTTCCGTGATGATACGTGTTTGTCACAGTAGGTCGCGTTTTTTGTCATGCATGTACATCCATGATGATTTTATGACAGAATCAAGATAGTCATACCTGTGTTGTCGTAGAAGTGTTCCATGACATTATCAAAATTATCATCACGGAAGTGTCCATTTCCATGACGATAAATAGTGTGTCACAGAAGTGCTTTCGTCAAGGGTGACCGACACGTGGCATCCACCATAACGGAACGCCGTTAAGCTATCGGGTCGGTTTTTGGATCCGATAACCTGTCAACAGCCCCGACCAATGGGAAATTTCCACGTGTAAAATTCTTATTGGCCGGACAAAATATGTGTCAGCTCGTCAATGGGTCAAATAGGCGCCTATGATATGTCGACACATGCCACGGCCCACCACTGGCCCATTTAGCTTACAAAGCCGGCCCGTTTGACTTGGTCAAAAGTTAACGGGCTAGCCCATGAAAAGCCTGTTAACGCTCTCTTCGCAAATAGCCCATTTTATGGCCCGTTAGCTCACGGCCCGTTAGGCCCTGAAGGAAATCGGCCCAACAACATCATGTTGGCCGTCGAATATAACACCAGCCCATTTCACTTTCGGCCCATGTATGGCCCACGATGTCTTTTGGCCCATACGAGGCCTTTGTATGTTTCGGCCCTTTACAGGCCCACGGGGACTCTAGCCCATAATGAACAGTAATTTTCTTTGTACCCGTTAACGGCCCGTGATTTACATGGGCTGTTTCCAGTAGGTGTTAGCTTTCGGTCTATTAACGGCCCATACGTTCTTGGTCTCCTTTTCGGCCCTCGATTACTTCCGGCCCGTTACTGGTAACGGGCCAAATTCGGCCCATGGCAAGAGTCGGCCCGTTACTGGCCTGTTACCCTAATGGGCCGAATTCGGCCCATAGAAAGAGTCGGCCCGTTTCTGGCATGTTCCCCTAATGGGAAAATTCGGCCCATGGCAAGAGTCAGCCCGTTACTGGCCTGTTACCCTAATGGGCCAAATTCGGCCCATGGAAAGAGTCGGCCCATTTCTAGCCTGTTAACCTGTTGCGCCGTTTCCAGCCCGTCCTATATTCTGGCCCATTAACGACCCGTTATGCCTGTGACAGAATTAAGCCTTTGCTATCCTACGGCCTGTTAACGGCCCGTTGCCGTGCTGGGCCGATACCAATTACGCCCGTTTATGGACCATGTAGACCCATTTATCTGACGGCCCGAGGCCGACCGATTCTACGGCCCTGTTGGAGGCCCATTTATCGACGGCCCGTAGGAGACCCATGGATCCTACGGCCCATAGGAGGCCCATGGATCCTACGGCCCTTATATGGCCCATGGTAGTTGCGGACACTAGCAAACCAGGGAAAAAGAAGACTAGGAAATAAATAAGGCCGAAACTAACGCTAGGCTATTAAGGCGATTGCACAGATTACATCCACTCGGCATCAAAAATCACCACCAGTGCAAATATAGGGAACATCCTACACTATACAAAAATGGCTTGTTGTTTTCTTCAGCCGGTGGTTGCACGTTAAGAATAAATTTTGTATCGCACCAAAACAAATTACAACTATATAACAAAAGGAAGGTTGGCATAAAACTTAACAGTCTAGCAGATAAATGCACCACCAGAAGTTCAGAAGCTCAATTCATTTGACCTGACTGTTACGTTTTCATGTTGTATTGTCCGATGGAGCACCATAACCCTCGCCTTCATTTCCCCTAGGCTCCTGAACAACATAGCAAATGTCTGATAGTCTGGTTTCAAAACCATTCATATCTTGAAGACATCGAACAATGTCTCTCCTTGTTTCACAAAGGGTCTCTGTTAGGGAATGGACTTGTGTCTGGAGCGCAGATATAACATTGCTTTGAGCTTGCATATCTTGATCATGAGGCAGTTTGGACGATATTGCCTTAACAACCAACCCAGTATTATGCAGGAACGTGCTTTTGGCACTGTTAGTGGACAGGTACTGACCCACTGCAGCAAGAGCTGACATTGTGGTTATAGTTGCCTCGCCACCTTCAGAAGGTGGCGGTTCCACCATTTTTTCCATAGCTCACTGAAAAGTTGAGGTTTTACATTAGTAGTACCAGAACAGAAGATATTAAGGAGGCAGCAAAACCAAACAAAATAGCTTTGGTCTATATACAGAACATATTCTGGTGAACCCATGTAAAATATTAGTTGTATTTTATTGCAAAGTACATAATAAAACTAGGTTCCAAACATATGACCATGTAACATCGCTAATGTATTGTCTATTTCTTCACATTGTATTGAGGGCTAAGGATAAAGAGACGAAGTTTATAATACGGTAAGCATAGTATGACATCATTCATATCACAAAACAACTGAGAACAGACAAACAGGCAATTGTAACATTGTGTGGGCAAGTCCAGCATGGAACTAGATTACGGGTCAAGATCAAAGGACCATCACTCCTCCCTTTTAAACCTTGTAAGGTGCAATGATACGCTAAGACAATTGTGTATAAAATTGAAAAGAGTAATAGACACTGGTTGCAAAGCATGCAGTTCAAGGCACAAGTTAGAGTAAGTAGTAGTTAAAAGGCATGAGAATTAAGGACTTACAACAGCGGCTTTGACTGATGTAGTCATGCCCTTCTTCTTGCTGGTGTGACAGTCCTTGAAGATTTCCACAGCATTTGGTTCAGGTACTTTTTGGTCCTTGCGGGCTTTCCTCTGCATTTCGAACAAGTCAATATAGATCTGATAATATGGTACAACAAAAAGAGTGAAACAGCAGCTAATTACAAGAGCCTCGCAGTGTGCAATATAGCTACGAGATCCTGTCGTCTGTTGGAATTTCACTTTCGTACGGTTGGCCTTGTTCTTTGAACAGTTCACCTACAAGAAGATTGATTTGTGTGGCACATGCGTAAATAGGACTTCAACATGTGATCTGATCACATATATATAATGTACCTGATACTTCGGATCAGACCAGTGTTTAACAAGGCCCCTCCAGTCTTCATCCGATATATTTTCCACTGAAGATGTTTTGGAAAGTTCACTGTTAGCCTTGCCTTCAAAGTGAGTTTTCCTCAAGTTATACCAATACTGTCGCAGAGCAGACTTGAAAGCATGGGTGCAAGCTTGTCTTGTTGCATCATCTTGGCTATCCAACTTGAACCTCATCTGTTGAAAATTATGGGAGTCTCATTATCAGCAACCTAGAAAGTATGGGACAGAGCGAGACGATATTACTAGTTTCCATACATAACCATACTTACAGATAAATGGTCGAGGAAGGTGTTGAACTGGGTTTCATCTTTGTCATTCCTGTACTGAATCCATGTTGGGAAGATATGTACATGACACCTAACGACAACCACTGCCTCTGATACTAACTTGGCTGACTCTGTAGCATCATGTGGCCTTTTTAAACCTGCATCAAAATGGATCTCCATTCTTCCTCCTCTAGATTTAGTTAACCTATCGAGCAATATCCCTGATGTTTGTTTCCTCTTCCGCCTAGGTGCTAGTCCAACAACGAACATAGGAAGTGTTAGTGTATATCAAACTGTGTGACTACATATAAAGAAGCATGCAACTGTAACTTGACTCCAGCACTACCTTCTTGCTGTTGAAGCTCACAAGGTTCATCTGATATTGCCAACTCGTCTTGTATCAAGAGTGCTTGGGAAGTAGTGTCAGGTGGCAAGGGAGCTTGGGAACGTGTTGCTAGCTCAGTGGACGCACGAGTAAGTCGTGCAGCTGGTAGTACTGTGATAGGTGTTGCAAGAACTAGGGCTGTCTCTTCTTGTTTGGTGGCAGCTATTTGTTTCTGTTTGGCTTTTTTGCAGCTCATGTAGCATGGGATGGCGTGTTTGTAGAATTTTCTGCTGGACTTTGACTTTCTATTGCACCATCAGTACCACCAGAATCTGCAGGAATCATCCGCTTCTCATTCCCTGCCATTCTGTGTTTCTTCCTCTTTCTCTGTGCCATGTTAAGTCAAGCCGACAAGAAAAACGAATAACAATTTAGTTATTGAGAACAAATTGATGCGTGATGCAGACGAACTGAACTTTGATGTTAGACAACTACATGATAGGAGGATGTAATATGTATGAATAACAGGACGGAAGAGATAACCAGAACTATGATGTGTAAACTAAGAAGAAGACATTTCACCAAATTAGAAGCAATGCAATGGAAGGTAGACACCATATGAAAGATGCTACAAATATCGCTCTGCCAAGTTAACAGTGTCTCATCATAAATGGCGTTTAAACAAATGTGAAGGAGTACAAGAAATAAATCATATGCAAGATGCAAACAACATCACACTACCATGTTAGAGGTCTCTCGTCATTAGTGCCATTGCATATTCACAGCTTATGATGTGTAAACTAAGGAGAAGACATTTCAACAAATTAGAAGCAATGAAAGATAGAAACCATATGAAAGATGCAACGAATATCACTCTACCAAGTTAAAATTGTCTCGTCATAAGTGCCATTTCAACAAATTAGTAGTACAAGCTAGAAAAGAATGTGAGATGTAACCTATATCACACTCCGAAGTCAAACGTGTCTTATGATAAGTGATTGTTGTAGGTTACACAACAGTAGTAATTTGATGTACAAACATGGTGTGATAGACAGATATTGTATGTTCTAGAAACAAGAACACGTGTCTTATTCAAGTATAATGTGTAAAGTAAGCAGATGGAATTCAACAAAATTAGAAGCAATACAAGCTAGACATCACACATAACATGCAACCACATATAAGAGTGCCAAGTTAGAGGGAGCACCGGTGATGCTGCACTAAGGGAGACGTGATCATCATAAACACAACTTTGTTGAGTGTCTATGCATGTGTTGTCTTGGAAATCATCTTGGGGGTGTGGAGGAGTAGAAATTGTAGAAGCCCTCCATTCGGAAGGAGCACATTTATCCGCTGCCTTGCTAACTTCCTTCCGCTTTATTGATTTTGAATTGTAAAGTAAAACCGACAAGAAAAAGCAATAAAATTCTCTCTTCAGAAATCATTCATGCATGATACTGACAATCACTACTTTGATGTAAGGCAAACACATGATACCAAGATGGAATATGTACGAAAAACAGGACGGCATGGCATGTTCACAACTGTTTGTGTAAACTAAGCAGAAACCATTCCAGCTAATAAGAAGCAATGCAAGCTAGACACCACATGAAAGATGCAACCAATATGACTCTGCCAAATTAAAAGCGCCCCATCATAAATGGAATTTCAACAAATTAGAAGCAGCTCATGCTATAAATCATATAAAAGATGCAACTAATATTGCACTGCATATACTAAAGGTGTCTCGTCATATTGATTGATGAGGGATACAAAAAAACAATAGTTTTATGTAAGGACATGCTTAATAGATAGATGTACTATGTACTAAATACAGGAAGACATGTCACATTAATAGGTATAATGTATAAGCTACGAAGACTAGCACATGCAGTTTAACCAGATTGGAAGAATTACAATCTAGACACCATATGCAACATGCAACCACATATCACGCTGCCAAATTAGAGCAAGCACCTGCGATGCTAGTGTAGGGGAAATGCTGTAATCAACAACAGAGCTACGTTCACTATCTTCATGTAGCATTTCTGTTTCTTGAGAATCATGTCGGGAGGCTGACGCTGCATTCTTTAAATGAGGAGTAGTCCCCTTGCCTTCCTGCCTCATCATAAGTGAATGATGAGGGATACACAAGAACATTAGTTTGATGTAAGAACATGGTTAATACACAGATGTAATAGTATGTTCCAAAAACAGAAAGGCATGTCATATTCAAAGGTATAATGTAAGCTAAGCAGATGCAATTTAACCAAATTGGAAGCAATACAAGCTAGACATCCGGCTGGAGTGATGAGCATGATCATCTAGGACCTGAGAGCCTAGTGGGAAGCAGGCTGCTTCGCCACCATCGCAGCTTTTTAGTTAGCTTCCAGGTGATGCCTATCTTTGCTGGGCTTGTCACTGGCTCGGCCAGTGCCCTGACTAGCTATATGTCTTCTGGTGCTCACGGGATGGTGGTTCATCTAAAAAAATATCTTTCCTTATCAGACGGACTTCGGCCTTTCGAATACAAGCTAGACACCATATGGAACATGCAACCACATATGACACCGCGAAGTTAAAGCAAGCACCTGGGATGGTGGTTCATTGCAAGCGAGGTCATCAACTCCAGAGCTACGTTTACCGTCTCCATATGCTGACACTGCACCCTTTATAGCACTGTAACATGTCGTGCATACTCGCGAAGAAAGCTGGCGCGACTTCTCTCTTTTCTTTGCTGCTTCTCTTTCGGTAGACTCTGAAATACCCTTGCATAAAAACACAATAGTGAGAGTATGGGTGAAGTGTGTGCAGAACTAGTGCACTGTAAAAGTAGCAGATAGCAGGTGGCTAAAAAATAAATGACAGGAGACATATGATAGCTCTACAACATTGCATGGCAAACAAAATTAGATTCTACTCCGTCTGATTTTGTAATATATGACCACAGGAAATGCAGGTACTCCTCCAGCACACCACCACATGTGGTCATATCTAAGATAACAGTCGACTGAAAATAAATAGGTCAGTCGATTTTTTAATGAACCATCCGATCTATAAGGAACGGGCAGATGGCCTTCATCTACCTCCCGCCAGTCACTGTTGATGATCTTTCTCGAACCGCCAGTGACCACCGGTCCGGACCCCTGCCTCCGCCGCCCCGCCCTCCTCTTGACCTCACACCACCTCCGTGCTTGGCAGCACCCCCAGGCCATCCCTTTAATCCCGGTCGACCTCCAGATTGGGCGCCAGTAGCTCTAGGCCGCACACTTACCTAAGATAAACACCAAGGCGCTGCTTCCCCGGTGTAATAGGCGTACTAGCGCCTGTTACGCTGGGGAATGCTTCCGTTAATTTGGAATCAACTGGCCAGAAATTGAAATTCAGGGGGGCGACGGACCTCTAGCTAAGGTGAAATAGTATATGAGGAGAAACCTTGTGCATCGCGAGTTACTAGGAACATCTACCATCAAGAAGAAGCGGTAAACTAGTGTCTTCTGTGGGATGAATACCGTGCAAGCAGAGACGTAAGTTTTGCACGAATAAGGGAAGAGGAGTACCTTTTTCGATTGCTGGTGTGGTCACCTCCACATGTCGTGCCCATCTTCTTCTTTTTACCGGGGAAACCGATGTTCTGGAGGGTGCAGGCTTGGACGAACCCATGGCCAAATTGTTGACTGTGTTGACGTGGCCGTATGTCGGCGAAGGGGAAGCAAATTCGAGGCGGCGAAGGACGGCGTAGCAGGAACATCTCCGGTGCGGTGGAGGGTGGCGAAGTTGGAGCGGCAGCGGCGAGGCGCAGGATGGTGTGGTTGAACTAGCTCGGGTACGGACGGCTCGGCCTCGGCTTCAACTACTAGCCGTGGAGGGCGTTGTGGATGAGGTTGCGGTGGACGATGACGTCATGGTATCGGGTCCGGCATGATGGAGGAGGGCGGCGGTTGATGGGTGGGATGGGGTGGCCGACGGAGGACGCCGGGGTTTCACGGCTGGTGGAGAGGTAGTTTTGGCGCCCACGGAGTACGAATGGGGAATCGGACGGGTGGGGGGAACCATCTTTCGGTCTGGGACGCTCTTGTTTTCGACTTTTTTGAACAGAAGATGGGACGCGCTTGTTTGAAATTTGGGGAAAGTACAAACTTTGCCCCCCTCTTAAATTTCGGACCTACTGCAGGTCGGGGGTAGGATGGTAATCCTGGGCGTCCCAAATAGTGGGCGGGAGCGATTTCGGCCGCGCGCATGTGTTCTTAGGCGGCCATTATGTATGAATGTTTTTCGGAGGCGGTTGCGTGGCGTCTAGATGAAGCTACAAACCTACCCCGGTTTAGACCTTTGGACGTCGGGCCGGTAGGTTTCACGGGTCGGATTTATTAGAAAAGTAATTTCCTTGTACTACCAAACATTGGTCTCACGCGGTTTCGGGGGAGTAGAGGCTCTTTTGGTGCTTCGTTCGAAATTGTGAAACACAAGCATTCACGTTTAGAGTACTCTTGAACTATGAGGATTGACCTAAATAGACAACGTTATATTTGACCTTGTATGTTTTAAAACGTCATTAAATTATCTGCTTCTTTTTGAAATTTTGACACTTGAAAATCCTATAACTACGATTATTTTGGAATGGAGGAGCTAAATTTGAATCTATTTTGTACACGACTACATATGCTATTATGTACAAAATCGGAGCAAAGATTGGTGCCCCCATAATTTAGGTATGGTATACAAATGCCATGATATCAAATTCAAATAATTGAATGGACTTCATGTTGAACTCGATTTTTTTAAACCACCTAAAGTTGAATTCAAATGTATGCTAGTTCATAGGTAGCTATTTATAATGTTCATTTTGTAACTTTCGTATGTATAATGTGCTTTACACACACAACATGAACTATACTCACGTTTATATTCGATTGCTAAAGCGATCCATTGTCTGGAGTTCAAAATACTAATATGTGGATCAATTGTGTCGAATAATAACATAGACATGCTCAAATTCGATAGAATCTGGATGTCTGATGGATCGATGACCGCTCCTTACGCGAATTGCAAATATCATGATCCCATCCTAATATTTCGATACAATTTATATCTTTAATCAATGTGTACAGCAGTCTTTTACGTGTAGTTTCACTCTCCATCGGTGGTCTCTCACACATGCTCACACACTCTCTCCCGAGGTGTCTTTATCGCACACATGCTCTAGATATTACCGTCTCTCCCTCTCGTAACCATTTACAACTGTTTTCACTAAAATTTATCACAAGCACTCTTCCTCTCGCAAGCATACACACGCACAATCCCCATCGACCCTTTCTATATACATGGACCTGCCTACGTGTCTCATGTACGCACATTATCTTTAGGCCTGTCTCTCACGCATTGTCTCACACCTCTCATCCTAATCGACGAGTATGATTCTAGCAGAGCATTCTGTAGGATGCCCCTTAAAGTTAGGTTGGATGAATAGTAATATTAGAGATAAAGGGGTTACCTTAGTCCGAGAACCTAAGGTTACAAATCCTAGCTGGCTTTGTCAGTGGACACAGAGTCCTTCACAATTCTGCTATCTTTGTCTTGTACGACTAGTCATCCATGGGTCTTCCTAAATGCGTCACGGGCCGACCAATGTGGCGCAGGACAGAACCGAATGAAGGGCCTCACCTCGACCCACCGGACCTCACGCGGTGATACACCCTCTGCCCCCTCATCTCATTATCTTCTCACACCCATACATACCAACACAAACACCACACACAGAAAATTTCTCCTCGTGCCTCTATTCCCTCCCCCCTTCCATATACACACTCAAGGGAATGGAATCTCTCGTCGTGATGTCATATTCGTCTCTCTCTCTCTCTCTCTCTAGACCACTCTCATTTCTCGTGCTATCTCCCCCCTGTAACGCCCCGGATCCGATGCACTAGGTGTCTGCTAGTTATTTGCCGTCGTTGCCATGTCATTTGCTTGCGTGTTGCATTTTATCATGTCATCATGTGCATTTCATTTTGCATACGTGTTCGTCTCATGCATCCGAGCTTTTTCCTCGTTGTCCCTTTCGCGATCCGACGCTCCTATGTCCTCCGTCGTTCCCCTTTTGTCTCTCGTTGTGAGTGGGTGTCAAACTTTCTCGGAATGACCCGAGCCTTGCCTAGCGGCCTTGGTATAGCACCGGTAGACCGCCTGTCAAGTTTCGTGCCATTTGGAGGTCGTTTGGTACTCCAACGGTTAACCGCATTCCGCCACGTGGTGCGCCGCCGTCGTCCGCCGCCCG
>NC_057813.1:181066617-181080063 GCF_018294505.1 Triticum aestivum
GGCCGACCCCAGGCCTCGCTGAAGCCCGCGCCTCCCCGGCCTCCGCCGCGCAGCCCGAGCCCCTCCGCCGTCGTCCCCGCGCTACCCCGCGCCGGATCCGGCGAGATCCGACCGGAGGAGAGCTCCCCGGCCCCGGATCTGCCTCCCCGACGTCTTCCCCGTCTTCTCCGGCCATCCTCCGGCAAGCATCTCCGGCGACCCTCGAAATCCGTGCGAAGGTTGACTTTCCCCCTCTGAAATTCGTCCAAGTCCCCAGAAACTCATAAAATGTTGCATACTTTGACTTGTTGTATCTCTGCATCCGTAGCTCCGTTTCGTGCGTGTAATATGTAAAATTGTTTGCCTAGAAGAGTACATCATTTCATTACATTGCATCATATTCATTTGAGGTCATCTTGATACCTTAATCATCGTTGCAAGGGTGCTTCATGATGTTTTCTGCTGTCTGTTAACAGAACGAGCTCTTTTGTCATTTTTGCCATGATTGATGTGTGCATCCTATGAGGTTGATGTCTACATGTGTTTTGAACTATGCCATGCCATCTTTACAGGGGTGTATGCCATGTATTTTTGTGATCGATGTGGTGACTAGCACAAGCATGTAAACTAGGCTTCGTGTTAATGCTGATTTTAGTCCCTGTTCTGCTGTAATTTTGATGCCATGTAAACATGTTGTTACAGAGAGATCCATGCATAATTTGAGATACTTCAGTAAGGGTGTTTTGAAAACATGGTTATGGTCTATCCATACATGGTCTTGGTTGCAATTATGGAGTTGTCTAGCATGTCATTTTCGTGCTCTACTTCTGCTTCAAAATGTTTCCTGACAGATTGTTTACATGTTATTCAATTTTGCCAAGGTTGCTATAGTTGATCCTTGCATCCTATGAACTTGCTATTGCCATGCTTAGCTTCACAAACATGCCTTCTTACTGTTGGGTGCCTTGCCATGCCATGTTTTGCTCTGTAGTGAGTTGCACAAGCTCATCTACATGCCTTCATAATTATGTTCCTGCCATGTATGAATCTGTATTAAAACTTGCCATGTTTACGTGGGTGCCATCATATTTTATGATCCTTTTTGGCTTATGGTCAGTAAGGGACTTTTGATCAATGCAATTAGTACATTCATGCCATGCCTTTGTTTCCCATGATAAGTTACTGTAACATGTTGTTCGATAGCTCTAAACATTGCATCGTGACGTTATTTTCTGCAAAGTCTGAAATTGTTAAAACTTGCAATCTTAACATGTGTGTTTGAGCATGTTCTAGTGATTTCTAGAGATAGCTCAGTGTTCATGTTTTGTAATGATTTACCTGTACATCATGACCATGCCTTTTGTTTTCATATTGAGGTGCTGTAGTATGTTGTTTTGATGCTTGCAATATGCCTAGTTGCTGTTTTGGACAGCTTGTCCTTTAAACTTGTTCCATGTGTGTGTGTTGAACCGTTGCTCCGGTTTGAGTGTGCTCTATATGAAACTTTCTTAGAATTGTATGTAGTTTCATATTATCATGTTGCATCCTTGTTTTGAGGTGTTTTCTTGATGTTTGTATGCATTTTGCATCAATGCCATGTTTAACTTATGTTGCCCATATCTTCTAGGCCGTAGCTCCGAACTAAATGATCTTTATATGTAACTTGACTAGAATCTCGTGTAGATCATCTTTGTGCATCTTAACTTGATGTTTAACTACTTGAACATAATGTTTATTCAGATCTGGACCAACTTCGGAATATGCATACGAGGACTCACCGGAATTGTTATATGTTGTTCCCGGCCTCATTTAAACTTGCCTTGGTGTGTTGCTCTTGTTTGCATCATCTCTTGCCATGAGTAGCTTCATGTAGCTTTGTCATGCATCATGCTTGTTGTGCATCATGTCATATTCATGTGTGGTGTGTTTACCATGTTATGTGCTTCTTTCGATAGTTCCTGTTTCGTTGCGATCATGAGGATTCGTTCGTCTACGCTTGGTTCGGCTTTATCCGTTCATCTTCTTCATGGACTCGTTCTTCTTCCTTGCGGGATTTCAGGAAAGATGACCGCTACCCTGGATCTCACTACTATCGTTGCTATGCTGGTTGCTTCATTCTATCGCTATGCTGCGCTACTTATCATCTGTTTATCGAGCCATCCCATATTGCCATGAACCTCTAACCTTTGACACCTTTCCTATGCAAACCATTGATTGGCTATGTTACCGCTTGCTCAGCCCTCTTATAGCGTTGCTAGTTGCAGGTGAAGTTGAAGATTGCTCCATGGTGGACAGGATTTTGGTTCGGATATCACAATATCTCTTATATTATTATTAATGCATCTATATACTTGGGAAAGGGTGGAAGACTCGGCCTTTTGCCTAGTGTTTTGTTCCACTCTTGCCGCCCTAGTTTCCGTCATACCGGTGTTATGTTCCCGGATTTTGCGTTCCTTACGCGGTCGGGTGATTTATGGGACCCCCTTGAAAGTTTGCTTTGAATAAAACTCCTCCAGCAAGGCCCAACCTTGGTTTTACCATTTTCCTCACCTAGCCCTTTTTCCCTTGAGAGTCGCGCTCTCGAGGGACATCTTTATTTTATTCCCCCCGGGCCAGTGCTCGTTGTGAGTGTTGGTCCAAACCTGTCAGCCGCCGGTGGCCACCAGGGGCAACTCTGGGCTGGCCTACCGGAAGTTTGGACAATCCGGTGTGCCCTGAGAACGAGATATGTGTAGCTCCTATCGGGATTTGTCGGCACATCCGGGCGGCTTTGCTGGTCTTGTTTTACCATTGTCGAAATGTCTTGTAAACCGGGATTCCGAGTCTGATCGGGTCTTCCTGGGAGAAGGTCTATTCCTTCGTTGATTGCAAGAGCTTCTCATGGGCTAAGTTGGGACACCCCTGCAGGGTATAATCTTTCGAAAGCCGTGCCTGCGGTTATAGGCAGATGGGAATTTGTTAATGTCCGGTTGTAGATAACTTGACACCAGGTCCGAATTAAAATGCATCAACCGCGTGTGTAGCCATGATGGTCTCTTCTCGGTGGAGTCCGGGAAGTGAACATGGTTTCTGGGTTATGTTTGACGTAAGTAGGAGTTCAGGATCACTTCTTGTTCATTACTAGTTCATGACCGTTCCGCTTGTTCTCTTCTCACTCTTATTTGCGTATGTTAGCCACCATATATGCTTAGTCGCTGTTGCAGCCTCACCACTTTACCCCTTCCATTCCCTTTAAGCTTTGCTAGTCTTGATACCCATGGTAATGGGATTGCTGAGTCCTCGTGGCTCACAGTTTACTACAACAACAGTTGTAGGTACAGGTTATGCGATGATCATGACGCGAGAGCGATGCTTGCTTGCATTGAGTTCTTCTTCTGCTTCTTCGATCAGGGGATAGGTTCCAGGTCGGCAGCCTGGGCTAGCAGGGTGGATGTCGTTTGAGTTTCTGTTTGTGTTTCATCCGTAGTCGGATGATGCTCTTATGTATTGTGATGTTGTATTCGTGTGGCATTGTATGCGTCTTGTATGTATCCCCATCTATTATGTAATGTTGATGTAATGATATCCACCTTGCAAAAGCATTTCAATATGCGGGTCTATCCTTGATGGGACCTTCGAGTTCCTTTTGGATAGGGTCGCATATTAGGCGTGACACCCCCCCCCCTGGTCGGCCCCTCTATCCATGCCTCTTTCGAATACGTAATACACACACATACCTCTCTAGGCCCCGCCAAATGCATCAACTACACATTCACACATGTTACATCACGTCCCCCAATGATCTAAAAAGCCCTCTCTTCACGTTTATTTCAATACAACATTCCTTTTGAATAAAGTGTGGCCAAAAAATTATTTTAGAGTTTCTACATATATACAACATTACAAAGTTATATGGAGGAGTACGAACGCTAATTTACATTGCATGGTGCCCACAATGATATTTATTCCGCACTGTGAATTTGTATATTTTTATACTATATACAAAGTTAGTCATAATAAACAGAAACGAAGAGCATCTCTCTCTCCATCGCATACCCCCCATGTACGCCCCTTTCACATATGCACACAAAACTATCTCCAGGTACTCTAAAAGTAAGCCACCAGAAAATTCACGCATGTTTCATCTTTCTCTCGCGATATATGCAATGATGATCATTGTATTTGAAGCGAAAGCACGATAGACACATTGGACTTCAGAATCCACTCATTACGGTCACCATTTATGTTTAGTGGTTATTATACAGTCACGGGCTCGTCGTACAACTCTGTATTTGCTCATGACATGACTAGTTGACCAGTTAAACGCTCCACGTGGCACCTCTAGTGTTGCATCACATTATCTCACTACCATCGTGCCCACCTGTCGACTTGTATCTACTCTACATCTACACTCTTATAAAATACATAAAATATACACTCTTATAAAAACAGAGTTGGTGATGATGGTTTGCCTGCCATCCTGCAATATAGGTCATCCGATTTATAATTGACGGATTGGAAAGAAATTATGGCAATTTTGCAAAAAGGTTCCCACACACCTCTCCACATTTGCAAATAAGGCCTTCCCTCGTTCATTCTTTTCTCTCACAAGATAAACAAGTCATACAAATGCATCTTGATGGTACGTCAACGCACGGGCATCTTCCTATTAAGAATGAAAACAAACGGAAAAAAAATATTTGGACGGTGGTTCGAAGTCATGACCGCGGGCACAGCGGACAAGGTGGCCTTGTATTGGTATGCTGAGCCGTCTGTTTTAACACACAGGAGCTGGTGTGGTGATTATACACACACGCACGCATGCACATGAACTGCATCCACGCAACACTCACACAAACATATGCACCCACGCAAGCACGCAACACTCACACGTACACATGCAACCACGCACGCACGCAACACTCACACGCACACACACACGCATGCATGCACACACCAGTACATGATACGTCTCCAACGTATCTATAATTATGAAGCATTCATGCTATATTATTATCTGTTTTGAATGATTATGGGCTTTATTATACACTTTTATATTACTTTTGGGACTAACCTATTAACCGGAGGCCCAACCCATATTGCTGTTTTATTGCCTGTTTCAGTATTTCGAAGAAAAGGAATATCAAGCGGAGTCCAAACGGAATGAAACCTTCGGCATCGTGATTTTTTGGAAGAATATCATCCTGGAGGCTTGGAGATCAAGTCAGAACATCCTCGAGGAGCCCAGGAGATAGGGGGCGCCCCCCCCCCCACACACACACACAGGGCGCGCCCCCCTGTCTCATGGACCCCTAGAGCACCTCCCGACCGACTTCTTTCGCCTATATAAGCCTACGTACCCTAAAACCATCGAATATCAAGATAGATCAGGAGTTCCGCCACCACAAGCCTCTGTAGCCACCAGAAACCTCTTGGGAGCCCGTTCCGACACCCTGCCGGAGGGGGAACCCATCACCGATGGCCATCTTCATCATCCCGGCGCTCTCCATGACGAGGAGGGAGTAGTTCACCCTCGAGGCTGAGGGTATGTACCAGTAGCTATGTGTTTGATCTCTCTCTCTCTCTCTCTCGTGTTCTCTCTCGTGTTCCCTCTATGGCACGATCTTGATGTATCCCGAGCTTTGCTATTGTAGTTGGATCTTATGATGTTTCTCCCCCTCTACTCTCTTGTGACGAATTGAGTTTTCCCCTTTGAAGTTATCTTATCGGATTGAGTCTTTTATGAGAACACTTGATGTATGTCTTGTCGTGCTTATCTGTGGTGACAATGGGATATCATGTGCCTCTTGATGTATGTTTTGGTGACCAACTTGCGGGTTCCGCCCATGAACCTATGCATAGGGGTTGGCACACGTTCTTGACTCTCCGGTAGAAACTTTGGGTCACTCTTTGAAGTACTTTGTGTTGGTCAAATAGATGAATCTGATATAGTGTGATGCATATCGTATAATCATGCCCACGGATACTTGAGGTGACAATGGAGTATCTAGGTGACATTAGGGTTTTGGTTGATTTGTGTCTTAAGGTGTTATTCTAGTACGAACTCTTGAATAAATTGATCCGAAAGAATAGCTTTGAGGTGGTTTCGCACCCTACCATAATCTATTCATTTGTTCTCCGCTATTAGTGGCTTTGGAGTGGCTCTTTGTTGCATGTTGAGGGATTGTTATATGATCTATCTATGTTATTATTGTTGAGAGAACTTGCGCTAGTGAAAGTATGAACCCTAGGCCTTGTTTCCTATCATTGCAAAACCATTTACGCTCACTTTTATCGCTTGCTATCTTGCTGTTTTTATAATTTCAGATTACAAATACCTTTATCTACCATCCATATTGCACTTGTATCACCATCTCTTCGCCGAACTAGTGCACCTATACAATTTACCATTGTATTTGGTGTGTTGGGGACACAAGAGACTCTTTGTTATTTGGTTGCAGGGTTGTTTGAGAGAGACCATCTTCATCCTACGCCTCCTACGGATTGATAAACCTTAGGTCATCCACTTGAGGGAAATTTGCTACTATCCTACAAACATGTGCACTTGCAGGCCCAACAACGTCTACAAGAAGAAGGTTCTGTAGTAGACATCAGTACACCACACGACCAACACACACTCTCACGCTCAAGTGCTCAACCTGCACGTGCATGCGCACACATCAGGCCCTAACAGACACATACACAACCAAGTGATTCCCGCGCACGGGTTGGAGCCTTGTCGCGCCTGCGTAAATTTGTGTTTATCTGACCTTTTCCCTATGCAAACTGACAGGTGGGACCCACAAGGAACATGGTCAATTTAACTAGTCAACGTGGCGCCACGCAGACTATTTGGCCGGTCAACAGAGTGCAATCCCATGCTGAACCGCGAGCAAGTTACCATATAATCACCGCAAAATGTATATAGTGTCCGTAATCAGCTTATTCTGAAGTTCGGTGACTGTATTACACTTTTCTCTCTATAGACCCTCCAAAACTACATCTCTACACGTTCTCGCATGTTACAGCACTACTACTACACTCTAACACAATAAATCATATGTGTTTTTAGTTTTACTAGATATCATATTGTTACTTATAATTATTCAGTTTGCATACATTAAAATTGCCTTTGAAATGTATGGCCAGTGTCATCTACCGCGCGGGAAAAATCCCGCCCTTTCCTGTTTAATCGGGTTTGTATCGATAGATCGTGCAAAACAGCAAAACTATAGTACTATACAGTACAAGTGACAGTTCACTGGGCCGTCGTGTCATCTACTCCTCCGTCGTAAGAGTGCAGCGCTCGCTTTCATAAATCTTCTAGTCCCTTTTGCCGACATGTGGGACATCAAGCTACCGGGTCCACGTGCCATACCGAAATACAGTGCAGAGCAGCCGGGGTGAAGCACCCCAGTCATGGCGCCGGCGTAGTAATGAGCAATGAGGTGTCAAATCACAAAGCTGCACCTTTCCCGCAGTTAAGTTGGAGGGACGAAGTAATAATGCTAAAATAGAAGTTAGAGGGACGAAGCAACCATCATTTCACTCGTTGCTGAATCCGCTTCTCCCTCATCTTCTTCAACTTAACCACGTGTTGCTTCTGCCGTTGTTCTGCCTCATGTGGGACGCGGATCGGCTTGGTAAAGCACTAACACATGGGACCGCATGTTAGCAAACCGCCAGGACAATGTCATCCGAGAATAAGAAACCTCCCCCGCCATCCGCGCGGCAAAATCACCTCCTTTTTACTAATCTTGATTCTATAATTTTTTAGATCAATATAATTGAGATTTGTATAGACAGCACACAGGAGCAAAACCAAGTGGTACGGTTAAGGGCATCCACAATGTGTAGCCAAATGTGAAAATAGCTTTTGGCATCGTGAGAACCATTGTGACGGTGTTGCCAAAGCCAAAAAGATGGAACTGAAGCTCCCTGATTGATTGATTGAAGGAATAGAAAAATGCAACGTCTCTCCTCTTTCTCCCATGCTTGGACGCATGTAGTACAGTATAGAGCACAGAGTCTACTCCCATGTCCCTTCTATCACAAATCACAAAGCAGTGAGGCGTCAAATCACAAAAGGACCGACGAAGCAACCATCATTTCACTCTTCGCTGACTCCGCTTCTCCATCGTCTTCTTCGAGAAATCATCTCACCGCACTAGTACTCCTAGTAGTACTAGTCCTTTGGTCCAACGGACTTCCTGGATGCAAATAAGGCAGTTGTCTCGGCTTGCAGGCGGCACTTGCGAACGACTTACCGTGGTCTCCCTCAATGGTGTTCTCCGTCAAACGCACTTCGCCAAACCACTAAAAAAGATAGCGTCCACGTCACCTCAATGGGGAAGGAAGTCAAATATAGTTACTACCTCCATTTTTTTGTACACAAGGCCAGTAATATCAAAATTACAATTTGCAAAGGGCCACTAACATTAATCGAGGCAAAATTGATGGGGTTAGCAACCAAGGACATTAATATCCCCTGCATGCATGCGGAAGTGAGAAGGTTGGTTTGCACGACGCTGCATAAATCAAGCGATGAGGAGTGAGATGGTTAGCTCTTTGGTCTTTGGAGAAAAAATACGCATTAATTGACACGTGAAACGAGGATTTGTATCGATTAAATCACGCGAAGGAAAACCCCGCCTTTATTTATTAACACTAGTCCTCCTAGTACGTACGTACTTATCCTCTTTGGGTCTAGGCCTTGCATTGCCAAACTTTGCCACACATTTTTGCCAAGCTTGCCTAAAGTTTTCAAAATGAGAAGGAGGTACACTTGCGCACGGCTGTCGCGGTTGCACAGCACCCTCACACGGCCGCTCCTGCACACCGCGGTCGCACTGCACCCTCACACAATCGCTCCTGCATGCTGCAAACCCAACCAAGGGAACGCACCCTCACTGACACATGTTGTCGCATGTGAACAAACCAAACTCAGCCATCCTATCGCTGACACATAATTTTCGTTCATAGAGTATGTTTATCCAACCAGGCGACTTGCATAACAAATATAGTAAGTTTTTACACGGCAAAAGATCCATAAAAACAACAACATAAAGAAAAACAATAACTGCTCGCGGAAAGAGACGGCCTCGTTGTCTTTGGCTGCCGGCGCGAACCAGTCGTAGCTGCCGACTTGTGTCTCCGCACCGTGGTTGTCCTCGGCCTCCAGCTACTCGTTCAAGCGGAGCATGCGGGCGCTCTGCATGGACGAGAGCACAGCCCGGTTCAAGTCGAGGATGTCCGGTTCCGCCTGCAGGAGGGCCTCGATAGCAGCGGCATCCGCGCGCTCCGCGTCGAGTCGAGCCTCCGCTGCCCGGTTCAAGTCTAGGACGTCCGATTCCGCCTGTAGGAGGGCGTCGATGAGAGCGGCATCCGCGCGCTTTGCGTCGAGTCGAGCCTCTGCCACCCGGTTCAAGTCCAGGACGTCCGGTTCCGCCAGCTGGGGGGCCTCGATGGCAGAGGCATCCGCGCGCTCCGCCTCAAGTTGAGCCTCCGCCGCCCAGTTCACATCCACGACATCCGGTTGCGCCTGCAGGAGAGCCTTGATGGCAATGGCATGCACGCGCTCCGTGTCGAGTTGAGCCTCTGCCTCTCGGTCCACCTTTAGTATCGCCATGTTGAACCGCTGGTCCGCCTGCACCATGCGAGACTCGGACGCCGACACGAAGTCGACGTCCATCGTCTCATACCCATCGGGGGCTTTCTGCGCCGCAACCTCCGCCATGAACATTGGATCGGCTTCGTCCTCCTCATAGCTTGGCTCCAGAGAACTCGGGGATTGGCCCGCCGCCAGGCGAGCTTTGGGAATGGAGGTCTGTGGCGCTGACCGCAGCCACGATTTCTACGTGGCGCTCCGGCGTCAGCATCTTGTAATAAGTGATCTTGTGGCGCACCATGACTTTCCGGCGAACTAGGGGATGCTTGATGCGGGCTAGGGGATCGAAAGGTGGGGGAATGGGCTGGAGATTTGGTGTGATTTTACGTTTTAGGGTAGTGGCTAGCGTAGGCCGAGCAGCGAAGGTTCTGGTGTGAATAGTGCTTCCGGTGACGACCGGTCAATCGGTTTTGACTATGCATCGCTCTTGTCGCGTTCGCGTTGCAGCCCGGCATGCTGGACCCTCCACGTCGCTCACCGAATGGAATGCGCTTCGTCTTGCGTTTTCGCTCGCTTGTGGGACTGCCATTGAGAGCAAACCGTTGTCCGTCCCCCTCCCCCGCCCGCCTCATTTATTATACTACCACTCTGTCGGAGTAATGGGCCATGGGTAGGCTAACCCCAGCCCCAGAACCTTTCAAAACATCGGGGCAGACTGCTCCCCTCAAGACCCCGCGATGAAGCGCCGCCTCCTGGGAGGCGGCGGCAACTGTCCCTCACGGCCAAGTCCCAGGGACGGCTTCGAGTTAAGCCGACTCTTGGCTGACGACTTCGAGATGAGCCGACTCTTGGCTGGCGACTTCAAGATAAGACGACTACGGGAGTCGGCCCGCGACTCCAACCATCTCCTGCCTTTGCCACGATGGACGGGGCGGGGTACGGTCACTGCGTGACCGTCTCTATCCTGCCTACAAGGGGCTGGCATGGCTATAGTGCACCATATCGCTGGAGATCTCCATCGTGGCGCGGCACTGTTGCCATGCCTGCCCTGACCTTAGCCTCAGTGGGCGACGCACTGTGCCCACGACGGCCTACCTGTACGGCCCGGAGATGGCGGGACCCGCCCGTCAGCGGGAGAACAGAAGACGGCGAGAGTGCCCCGAAGACGGACCCGTGGGAGTCGGCCCCCCGGAGTCGGCCGGCCCCTCCCACGGGCCCCGCACGCCATTAACCAGACAAGACGGGGAATGGCGACAATGATCGTCCGCCAGACGGTGGCACTGTTTCCATGACCCCATGACCAAACCGGCGTCACCAGTAGCATGGCTACAGTAGTCCGTAGCCGGCGGGGCCTACCAGTCGACGGGCCCCAGCAGTCGGCGGAGAAGACGGCAACCTGAGAGACAGACGGCTGGGACCCATGCTCAGCCGGATTACCATTGTAACCCTGGGGGTAGGCCTATATAAGCCCCCCAGAGCACCCATGCAACGGGATCGCCTCTTTAGCACTAGACCAGACCATATAGGAAGGAGAGAGCTAGCCTTGCCTTCTCCTACCTCCCGAAAACAGCTCTAGGAGCAACCTTGTACTCACTTTTCCATAGTGATCATGCGAAGACCCCGCAGAGCAGCAGTAGGGGTGTTATCTCCACGAAGAGCCCTGAAGCTGGGTAAGATTCGCCGTCGTGCATGTCTTCGCCTCATCCCGCTTCCAGGCACCGGCGATGTTCTACTCGCTCCCACCATGATAAGCCATCCCTTGGCAGATGTCGTACCCATCCCCCGACATTTGGCGCCCACCGTGCGGTGAGGTGCACCGCCGTCCGGAGACCTGCTATGGACGGGAACTCTTTTCCTCCCTGGCGAGCGCAGCCAGCCCGGCACGCCACATGGAGTTTGCGCCGATGCGCTGCACGGCGCCGAGATCGCCTGCGCAGCCAGCTGCCTCGCCGAACTTGTCGGCGAGGTTCGCCTCTCCGACGAGCCTGCATCCGACGCAGGCACAGGCGGCCCCGAGAGCCTCCTCGTGGGCCTCCATGACCAACTCCACGTCACCGGCGAGCCTGCCGTAGACCTGGAGTCCATAGGCTCCACCGACCCGATGTTGGTCGACTCCGACACCGCGTCGCTTGACGCGTTCCCCACCAACGTGGTGGTATACGACGAGCCGCTCCCTCAAAATGAGAGCGGCGGAAGCACCGTCACAGAGGTTCTCGTCCTCGATCACGGCGAGCGCTCCGGCGAAGGTGCTTACGACCCGCTCGACGCGGCTCTGCGAGACCTATCCGTGCTGATTCCGGGGGACGCCGACACCGAGACGCTGGAGGCGCGCCGCCTTCAGCTCGTCGAGGGTGCGAAGAAGCTGGCAAGCATGAGATGCTTGTCGGAAGCATACCAGCGTGAGATGGATCGCGCCATGGGCGGCTCGCCGGCTCCGACTGGGCCTAGCCGCCTAGGCGCGGTCCGGCAACGCGGCGTGGCAATTGCCAAACTGTTTGGGGCCGATCGCGCTGTGTACGCCACGCCTGTGAAGAACATCCGCGCCGCCCAGGCGGCGGCGGACGAGCTGGACAACTTCGAGGGTGAAGAGCGCCGCTTGATGACAGAGCGAGTACAGCAGCTCCTCGACGCGGCTGCCGCGTAGAATGAAGCCGGCTGACGCACAGAGGCGCCGCAACGACAAAACGACGACCTGCCACCCCGCCGAGATCAAGGCGCGACGTCTCGGACGTTGACTGGCAGAGTCCGCGGAAAGAAAGACAAGGAGCCGGATGTCAGCCACAGTCAGACTCGCATCACCATCGAGCGCAACCAAGACAGCCGCCCCAAAGCAGTGGAACGGCGGGAAGACTATCTGCCTCCCACTCCTCGCAGAGAAAGGCGAGTCTCCCCGCCACCCGTAGAGCATCCGACTCTCGGCGACCGCCTTGGCCGCCGAGAGGGAGTCGGAGAAAATGACGCCCGTCACCGGATTGACCGACTCCACTGATCCCTGGCGCTGGAAGAACAAGACGAGTTGGGTCCTCCCTGTTTCAGACCCCGCATCCGAGATGAGCCCTTTCCCAAAGGGTTCACGCTCCCTCGAGACACGCCCAAGTACAACGGCACCGTGAAGCAGGAGGACTGGCTGATTGATTACTCCACGGCCGTCAATATAGCGAACGGCAACAAGCGAGTTGCCGTAAGGTATGTTCCACTCATGCTCCAGGGCACGGCCCGGACATGATTGAACAGCCTGAAGCCCCGCAGCATCAACAGTTGGGCCGACTTCACCGAGGCCTTCGTCCGCAACTTCACGAGCACGTACAAGCAACCTCCCAAGCCTCGCCAACTCTCCTTGTGCGTGCAAGGCCCCGACGAGTCCACTCGCGACTACCTCACGCGCTGGGCCGAGCTTCGGAACTCTTGCGAGGGCGTGCATGAGGTGCAGGCTATCGAGTACTTTACTGCTGGGTGCAGAGAAGGCACCCTCCTCAAGAACAAGCTCCTCTGCGACGAGCCGGAGACCCTCGACGAGCTGCTGGTCACAGCAGACAAGTATGCCACAGCCGACTCCTCCATGAAGGCGGAGATTCAAGTCAGTGCGACTGGCAAAGTAGCCCCTCAGGCTCCCAGAACTCTGGCTGGGGACACCAGTCGGTGGCAGCAGCAAAGCGACCACAAGCGCAAAGCCCCACAGCCGGTCCAACAGCCGGCAAGTGGCGACAGTCGAAGACCAACAGCCGGATGGGCAGCCTCCGACCAAGCAACAGAAAGGCGGCAAGTCCAACTGGTTGCCGGCCTTCTCCTACGAGCAGACTCTAGACGGCCCCTGCAAGTTCCACAGCGGCGCGAACCCGTCAAATCACACCACCCAGAAATGCCACTGGCTCACCAGAATC